>NW_025727289.1:0-300000 GCF_021461385.2 Schistocerca piceifrons | reverse complement strand
CTAGTTATAGATTCCGATGCTTCACTTCAGGTTTACTGTATCCCTCTGATCTTCTTTTGACGATGAAACACAGAAATTGCATCAGAATTAAATATAAAAGGCACAATGCCGACCTAAGAACACAAAGACTGACTCTTCTTACTCTCTATGTTTGAACCATTCCTGTGACACTAGTTATGGATTCCGATGCTTCACTTCAGGTTTAATGTATCCCTCTGACCTTCTTATTGTCGACGAAACACAGAAATTGCATCGGAATTAAATACAAAAGGCCCAAAGCCGACTTAAGTACAAGAAAACTGACTCTTCTTACTGTCTATGTTTTGAACCATTCCTGTGACACTAGTTATAAATTCCGATGCTTCACTTCAGGTTTACTGTATCCCTCTGACCTCCTTATTGACGATGAAACACAGAAATTGCATCGGAATTAATTAGAGAAGGCACAATGTCGACTCAAGTACAAGAACACTGGCTCTTCTTACTGTCTATGATTTGAACCATTCCTGTGACACTAGTTATAGATTATGATGCTTTACGTCTGGTTTACTGTAGTCCTCTGACCTTCGTATTGACGATGAAACACAGAAATTGCATCTTAATTAAATACAAAATTCACAATGCCGACTTCAGTACAAGTATACTGACTCTTCTTACTGTCTATGGTTTGAATCATTCCTCTGACACTATTTATAGATTCCGTTGCTTCACTTCAGGTTTACTGTATCCCTCTGACCTTCTTATTGACGATCAGGCACAGAAAATTCATCGGAATTAAATACAAAAGGCACAATGCCAACTCAGGTACAAGAAGACTGGCTCTTCTTACTGTCTATGTTTTGAACCATTTCTGTGACACTAGTTATAGATTCCGATGCTTCACTCCAGGTTTACTGTATCCCTCTGACCTTCTTATTGACGATCAAGCAAAGAAAATTCATCGGAATTAAATATAAAAGGGACAATGCCAACTCAGGTACAAGAGGACTGGCTCTTCTTACTGTCTATGTTTTGAACCATTTCTGTGACACTAGATATAGATTCAGATGCTTCACTTCAGGTTTACTGTATCCAGCTGACCTTCTTATTGACGATGAAGCACATAAATTGCGTCGGAATTAAATACAAAATTCACAATGCCGACTAATGAATAAGACTGACTCTACTTACTGTTTATGCTTTGAAATATTCCTGTGACACTAGTTATAGATTCCGATGCTTCACTTCAGGTTTACTATTACCAGCTGACCTTCTTATTGACGATGAAACACAGAAATTGCATCGGAATTAAATACATAAGGCACAATGACGACCCAAGTACAAGAAGACTGGCTCTTCTTACTGTCTATGTTTTGAACCATTACTGTGACACTAGTTATAGATTCCGACACTTCCCTTCAGGTTTACTGTATCACTTTGAACTTCTTATTGACGACAAAACACAGAAATTGCATCTGAATTAAATACAAAATGCACAATGCCGACTTAAGTACAAGAAGACTGACTCCTCCTACTGTCTATGTTTTGAACCATTGCTGTGACACTAGTTATAGATTCCTATGCTTCACTTCAGGTTTACTGTATCCCTCTGATCATCTTATTGACGATGAAACACAGAAATTGCATCGGAATTAAATATAAAATGCACAATGCCGACTTAAGTACACAAAGACTGACTCTTCTTACTCTCTATGTTTGAACCACTCCTGTGACACTAGTTATAGATTCCGATGCTTCACTTCAGGTTTACTGTATCCCTCTAACCTTCTTATTGTCGATGAAACACAGAAATTGCATCGGAATTAAATACAAAAGGCACAAAGCCGACTTAAGTACAAGAAAACTGACTCTTCTTACTGTCTATGTTTTGAAGAATTCCTGTGACACTAGTTATAGATTCCGATGCTTCACTTCAGGTTTACTGTATCCCTCTGACCTTCTTATTGACGATGAAACACAGAAATTGCATCGGAATTAATTACAAATGGCACAATGCCGACTCAAGTACAAGAAGACTGGCTCCCCTTACTGTCTATGGTTTGAACCATTCCTGTGACACTAGTTATAGATTCCGATGCTTAACTTCAGGTTCACTGTATCCAGCTGACCATCTTATTGACGATGAAGCACAGAAATTGCATCGGAATTAAATACAAAAGGCACAATGCCGACTTAAGTACAAGAAGACTGACTCTTCTTACTGTCTATGTTTTGAACCATTCCTGTGACACTAGTTATAGATTCCGATGCTTCACGTCAGTTTTACTGTATCCCTCTGACTTTCTTATTGACGATGAATCACGGAAACTACATCGGAATTAAATACAAAGGGCACAAAGACGACTTAAGTTCAAGAAGACTGACTCTTCTTAATGTCTATGTTTGAACCATTCCTGTAACACTAATTATAGATTACGATGCTTCACTTCAGGTTTACTGTATCCCTCTGACCTGCTTATTGACGATCAAGCACAGAAACTTCATCGGAATTAAATACAAAAGGCACAATGCCGACTTCAGTACAAGAAGACTGACTCTTCTCACTGTCTATGTTTTGAACCATTCCTGTGACACTAGTTATAGATTCCAATGCTTCACTTCAGGTTTACTGTATCCCCCTGACCTTCTTATTGACGATGAAACACAGAAAGTGCATCGGAATTAAATACAAAAGGCAGAATGCCGACATAAGTACAAGTAAACTGACACTTCTTACTGTCTATGTTTTGAACCATTCCTGTGACACTAGTTATAGATTCCAATGCTTCACTTCAGGTTTACTGTATCCCCCTGACCCTCTTATTGACGATGAGACACAGAAAGTGCATCGGAATTAAATACAAAAGGCAGAATGCCGACATAAGTACAAGTAAACTTACACTTCTTACTGTCTATGTTTTGAACCATTCCTGTGACACTAGTTATAGATTCCAATGCTTCACTTCAGGTTTACTGTATCCCCCTGACCTTCTTATTGACGATGAAACACAGAAAGTGCATCGGAATTAAATACAAAAGGCAGAATGCCGACATAAGTACAAGTAAACTGACACTTCTTACTGTCTATGTTTTGAACCATTCCTGTGACACTAGTTATAGATTCCAATGCTTCACTTCAGGTTTACTGTATCCCTCTTACCTTCTTATTGACGAAGAAACACAGAAATTGCATCGTAATTATATTCAAAAGGCCCAATGCCGACTTAAGTACAATAAGACTGACTCTTCTTACTGTCTACGTTTTGAACCACTCCTGTGACACTAGTTATAGATTCCGATGCTTCACTTCAGTTTTACTGTATCCCTCTGACCTTCTTATTGACGATGAAACTTAGATATTGCATCGTAATTAAATACAAGAGGCACAATGCCGACTTAAGTACAAGAAGACTGACTCTTCCTACTGTCTATGTTTTGAATCATTCCTGTGACACTAGTTTTAGATTCCGATGCTTCACTTCAGGTTTTCTGTATCCCTCTGACCTCCTTATTGACGATGAAACACAGAAATTGCATCTTAAATAAATACAAAAGGGACAATGCCGACTTAAGTACAAGAAGACTGACTCTTCTTACTGTCAATGTTTCTACCATTCCTGTGAGACTAGTTATAGATTCCGATGCTTCACTTCAGGTTTACTGTATCCCTCTGATCTTCTTATTGACGATGAAACACAGAAATTGCACTGGAATTAAATACAAAAGGCACAAAGCCGACTTAAGTACATGAAGACTTACCCTTCTTACTGTCTATGTTTTGAACCATTCCTGTGACACTAGTTATATATTCCGATGCTTCACTTCAGGTTAACTGTATCCCTCTGACCTTCTTATTGACGATCAAACACAGGAAATTGATCGGAATTATATACAAAAGGCACAATGCCGACTCAAGTACAAGAAGACTGACTCTTCTTACTGTCTATGTTTTGAATCACTCCTGTGACACTAGTTATAGATTCCGATGCTTCACGTCAGTTTTACTGTATCCCTCTGACCTTCTTATTGACGATGAAACACAGAAACTACATCGGAATTAAATACAAAAGGCACAAAGCCGACTTAAGTTCAAAAAGACTGACTCTTCTTAATGTCTATGTTTTGGACCAGTCCTGTGACACTAGTTATAGATTCCGATGCTTTACTTCAAGTTTACTGTACCCAGCTGACCTTCTTATTGACAATGAAACACAGAAATTGCATCGGCATTTTATACCAAAGGCACAATGCCCACTTAAGTACAAGAAGACTGACTCTTCTTACTGTCTATGCTTTGAACCATTCCTGTAACACTAGTTATAGATTACGATGCTTTACGTCTGGTTTACTGCAGTCCTCTGACCTTCTAATTGACGATGAAACACAGAAATTGCATCTTAATTAAATACAAAATGCACAATGCCGACTTCAGTACAAGAATACTGACTCTTCTTACTGTCTATGGTTTGAACCATTCCTCTGACACTAGTTATAGATTCCGATGCTTCACTTCAGATTTACTGTATCCCTCTGACCTTCTTATTGGCGATCAAGCACAGAAAATTCATCGGAATTAAATACAAAAGGCACAATGCCGACATAAGTACAAGTAAACTGACACTTCTTACTGTCTATGCTTTGAACCATTCCTGTGACACTAGTTATAGATTCCAATGCTTCACTTCAGGTTTACTGTATCCCCCTGACCTTCTTATTGACGATGAAACACAGAAATTGCATCGGAATTAAATACAAAGGGCAGTATGCCGATTGAAGTACAAGAAGAATGACTCTATCTATTGTCTATGTTTTGAATCATTCCGATGACACTAGTTATAGATTCCGATGCTTCACTTCAGGTTTAGTGTATCCCTCTGACCTTCTTATTGACGATGATACACAGAAATTGCATCGGAATTAAATACAAAAGGCACAAAGCCGACTTAAGTACAAGAAAACTGACTCTTCTTACTGTCTATGTTTTGAACCATACCTGTGACACTAGTTATAGATTCCGATGCTTCACTTCAGGTTTACTGTATCCCTCTGACGCTCTTATTGACTATGAAACACAGAAGTTGCATTCGAATTAAATACAAAAGGCACAATGACGACCCAAGTACAAGAAGACTGGCTTTTCTTGCTGTCTATGTTTTGAACCATTTCTGTGACACTAGTTATGGATTCCGATGCTTCCCTTCAGGTTTACTGTATCCCTCTGACCTTCTTATTGACGAAGAATCACAGAAATTGCATCGGAATTATATTCAAAAGGCCCAATGCCGACTTAAGTACAAGAAGACTGACCCTTCCTACTTTCTTTGTTTTGAACCATTCCTGTGACACTAGTTATAGATTCCGATGCTTCACTTCAGGTTTACTGTATCCCTCTGACCTTCGTATTAACGATGAAACACAGAAATTGCATCGGAATTAAATACAAAAGGCACAATGCCGACTTAAGTACAAAAAGAGTGACTCTTCTTACTGTCTATGTTTTGAACCATTTCTGTGACACTAGTTATGGATTCCGATGCTTCACTTCAGGTTTACTGTATCCCACTGACCTTCTTATTGACGACAAAACACAGAAATTGCATCTTCATTAAATACATAAGGCACAATGCAGACGTAAGTACAAGAAGACTGACTCTTCTTACTGTCTATGATTTGAACCATTCCTGTGACACTAGTAATAGATTCCGATGCTTCACTTCAGGTTTATTGTATACCTCTGACCTTCTTATTGACGATCAAACACAGAAAATGCATCGGAATTTTATACAAATGGCACAATGCCGACTCAAGTACAAGAAGACTGCCTCTTCTTACTGTCTATGTTTTGAACCATTCCTGTGACACTAGTTATAGATTCCGATGCTTCAATTCAGGTTTACTGTATCCAGCTGACCTTCTTGTTGACGATGAAGCACAGAAATTGCATAGGAATTAAATACAAATGGCACAATGCCGACTTAAGTACAAGAAGACTGACTCTTCTTACTGTCTACGTTTTAAACCATTCCTGTGACACTAGTTATAGATTCCGATGCTTCACTTCTGTTGTACTGTATCCCTCTGACCTTCTTATTGACGATGAAACACAGAAATTGCATCGGAATTAAATACAAAAGGCACAATGCCGACTTAAGTACAAGAAGACTGACTCTTCCTACTGTCTATGTTTTGAACCATTCCTGTGACACTAGTTCTAAATTCCGATGCTTCACTTCAGGTTTTCTGTATCCCTCTGACCTCCTTATTGACGATGAAACACAGAAATTGCATCTTAATTAAATTCAGAAGGCACAATGCCGACTTAAGTACAAGAAGACTGACTCTTCTTACTGTCAATGTTTCTACCATTCCTGTGACACTAGTTATAGATCCCGATGCTTCACTTCAGGTTTACTGTATCCCTCTGATCTTCTTATTGACGATAAAACACAGAAATTGCATCGGAATTAAATATAAAAGGCACAATGCCGACATAAGTACACAAAGGCTGACTCTTCTTACTCTCTATGTTTGAACCATTCCTGTGATACTAGTTTTGGATTCCGATGCTTCACTTCAGGTTCACTGTATAACTCTGACCTTCTTATTGTCGACGAAACACAGAAATTGCACCGGAATTGAATACAAAAGGCACAAAGCCGACTTAAGTACAAGAAAACTGACTCTTCTTACTGTCTATGTTTTGAAACATTTCTGTGACACTAGTTATAGACTCCGATGCTTAACTTCAGGTTTACTGTATCACTCTGAGCTTCTTATTGACGATGAAACACAGAAATTGCATCGGAATTATATACAAAAGTCACAATGCCGACTTATGTACAAGAGGACTGACTCTTATTACTGTCTATGTTTTGAACCATTCCTGTGACACTAGTTATAGATTATGATGCTTTACGTCTGGTTTACTGCAGTCCTCTGACCTTCTTATTGATGATGAAACACAGAAATTGCGTCTTAATTAAATACAAAACGCACAATGCCGACTTCAGTACAAGAATACTGACTCTTCTTGCTGTCTATGGTTTGAATCATCCCTCTGACCCTAGTTATAGATTCCGATGCATCAATTCAGGTTTACTGTATCCCTATGACCTTCTTATTGATGATCAAGCACAGAAAATTCATCGGAATTAAATACAAAAGGCACAATGCCAACACAGGTACAAGAAGATGGCTCTTCTTACTGTCTATGATTTGAACCATTTCTGTGACACTAGTTATAGATTCTGATGCTTCACTTCAGGTTAAATGTATCCCTCTGACCTTCTTATTGACGATCAAGCACAGAAAATTCATCGGAATTAAATACAAAAGGCACAATGCCAACTCAGGTACAAGAGGACTGGCTCTTCTTACTGTCTATGTTTTGAACCATTTCTGTGACACTAGTTATAGATTCCGATGCTTAACTTGAGGTTTACTGTATCACTCTGACCTTCTTATTGATGAAGATATACAGATATTGCATCGGAGTTAAATACAAAAGGCTCAATACCGATTTAAGTACAAGAAGACTGACCCTTCTTACTGTCTATGTTTTGAACCATTCCTGTGACACTAGTTATAGATTCCGATGCTTCACTTCAGGTTTACTGTATCCATTTCACCTTCTTATTGACGATGAAACACAGAAATTGCATCTTAATTAAATACAGACGGCACAATGCCGACTTAAGTACAAGAAGATTGACTCTTCTTACTGTCTATGTTTTGAACCATTCCTGTGACACTAGTTATAGATTCCGATGCTTCACATCAGGTTTACTGTATCCCTCTGACCTTATTATTGACGATGAAACACAGATATTAAATCTTAATTAAATACAAAAGGCACAATGCCGACTTCAGTACAAGAACACTGACTCTTCTTACTGTCTATGGTTTGAACCATTCCTGTGACACTAGTTATAGATTCCGATGCTTCACTTCAGGTTTACTGTATCCCTCTGACCTTCTTATTGACAATCAAACACAGAACATTCATCGGAATTAAATACAAAAGGCACAATGCCGACCCAAGTACAAGAAGACTGCCTCTTCTTACTGTCTATGTTTTGAACCATTCCTGTGACACTACATATAGATTCAGATGCTTCACTTCAGGTTTACTGTATCCAGCTGAGCTTCTTATTGACGATGAAGCACATAAATTGCATCGGAATTAAATACAAAAGGCACAATGCCGACTAATGAACAAGAAGACTGACTCTACTTACTGTTTATGTTTTGAAATATTCCTGTGACACTAGTTATAGATTCCGATGTTTCACTTCAGGTTTACTATTACCAGCTGACCTTCTTGTTGACGATGAAACACAGAAATTGCATCTTAATTAAATACAAAAGGCACACTGCCGACTTCAGTACAAGAATACTGACTCTTCTTACTGTCTATGGTTTGAATCATTCCTTTGACGCTAGTTATAGTTTCCGATGCGCTCAATTCAGGTTTACTGTATCCCTGTGACCTCCTTATTGACAATCAAGCACAGAAAATTCATCGGAATTAAATACAAAAGGCACAATGCCAACTCAGGTACAAGAAGACTGGCTCTTCTTACTGTCTGTGCTTTGAACCATTTCTGTGACACTAGTTATAGATTCCGATGCTTCACTTCTGGTTTACTGTATCCCTCTGACCTTCTTATTGACGATCAAACACAGAAAATTCATCGGAATTAAATACAAAAGGCACAATGCCGACCCAAGTACAAGAAGACTGGCTCTTCTTACTGTCTATGTTGTGATCCATTCCTGTGACACTACATATCGATTCAGATGCTTCACTTCAGGTTTACTGTATCCAGCTGACCTTCTTATTGACGATGAAGCACATAAATTGCATCGGAATTACATACAAAAGGCACAATGCCAACTAATGAACAAGAAGACTGACTCTAATTACTGTTTATGCTTTGAAATATTCCTGTGACACTAGTTATAGATTCCGATGCTTCACTTCAGGTTTACTATTACCAGCTGACCATCTTATTGACGATGAAGCACAGAAATTACATCGGAATTAAATACAAAAGGCACAATGCCGACTTAAGTTCAAGAAGACTGACTCTTCTTAATGTCTATGATTTGGACCATTCCTGTGACACTAGATATAGATTCCGATGCTTTACTTTAGGTTTACTGTACCCAGCTGACCTTCTTATTGACGATGAAACACAGAAATTGCATCGGCATTTTATACAAAAGGCACAATGCCGACTTACGTACAAGAAGACTGACTCTTCTTACTGTCTATGTTTTGAACCTTTCCTGTGACACTAGTTATAGATTATGATGCTTTACGTCTGGTTTACTGTAGTCCTCTGACCTTCTTATTGACGATGAAACACAGAAATTGCATCTTAATTAAATACATAAGGCACAATGCCGACTTAAGTACACGAAAGCTGACTCTTCTTACTGTCTATGTTTTGAACCATTCCTGTGACACTACTTATGGATTCCGATGCTGCACTTCAGGTTTACTGTATCCCTCTGACCTTCTTATTGACGATGAAACACATAAATTGCAGCGGAAAATAAATACAAAAGGCACAATGCCAACTAACGAACAAGAAGACTGACTCTACTTACTGTTTATGATTTGAAATATTCCTGTGACACTAGTTATAGATTCCGATGCTTCACTTCAGGTTTACTATTACCAGCTGACCATCTTATTGACGATGAAGCACAGACATTACATCGGAATTAAATACAAAAGGCATAATGCCGACTTAAGTTCAAGAAGACTGACTCTTCTTAATGTCTATGATTTGGACCATTCCTGTGACACTAGTTATAGATTCCGATGCTTCACTTCAGATTTACTGTATCCCTCTGACCTTCTTATTGACGATCAAGCACACAAAATTCATCGGAATTAAATACAAAAGGCACAATGCCAACTCAGGTACAAGAGGACTGGCTCTTCTTACTGTCTATGTTTTGAACCATTTCTGTGACACTAGTTATAGATTCCGATGCTTAACTTCAGGTTTACTGTATCACTCTGACCTTCTTATTGACGAAGATATACCGATATTGCATCGGAATTAAATACAAAAGGCACAATACCGACTTAAGTACAAGTAGACTGACTCTTCTTACTGTCTATGTTTTGAACCATTCCTGTGACACTAGTTATAGATTCCGATGCTTCACTTCAGATTTACTGTATCCATTTCACCTTCTTATTGACGATGAAACACAGAAATTGCATCTTAATTAAATACAAAAGGCACAATGCCGACTTCAGTACAACAACACTGACTCTTCTTACTGTCTATGGTTTGAACCATTCCTGTGACACTAGTTATAGATTCCGTTGCGTCACTTCAGGTTTACTGTATCCCTCTGACCTTCTTATTGACAATCAAACACAGAACATTCATCGGAATTAAATACAAAAGGCACAATGCCGACACAAGTACAAGAAGACTGCCTCTTCTTACTGTCTATGTTTTGAACCATTCCTGTGACACTACATATAGATTCAGATGCTTCACTTCAGGTTTACTGTATCCAGCTGACCTTCTTATTGACGATGAAGCACATAAATTGCATCGCAATTAAATACAAAAGGCACAATGCCGACTAATGAACAAGAAGACTGACTCTACTTACTGTTTATGCTTTTGAAATATTCCTGTGACACTAGTTATAGATTCCGATGTTTCACTTCAGGTTTACTATTACCAGCTGACCTTCTTGTTGACGATGAAACACAGAAATTGCATCGGAATTAAATACATAAGGCACAATGCCGACTTAAGTACAAGAAAGCTGTCTCTTCCTACTGTCTATGCTTTGAACCATTCCTGTGACACTAGTTATAGATTCCGATGCTTAACTTTAGGTTCACTGTATCCAGCTGACCATCTTATTGACGATGAAGCACAGAAATTACATCGGAATTAAATACAAAAGGCACAATGCCGACTTAAGTTCAAGAAGACTGACTCTCCTTAATGTCTATGATTTGGACCATTCCTGTGACACTAGTTATAGATTCCGATGCTTTACTTTAGGTTTACTGTACCCAGCTGACCTTCTTATTGACGATGAAACACAGAAATTGCATCGGCATTTTATACAAAAGGCACAATGCCGACTTAAGTACAAGAAGAATGACCCTTCTTACTGTCTATGTTTTGAACCATTCCTGTGACACTAGTTATAGATTATGATACTTTACGTCTGGTTTACTGTAGTCCTCTGACCTTCTTATTGACGATGAAACACAGAAATTGCATCTTAATTAAATACAAAAGGCACAATGCCGACTTCAGTACAAGAATACTGACACTTCTTACTGTCTATGGTTTGAATCATTCCTTTGACACTAGTTATAGATTCCGATGCTTCAATTCAGGTTTACTGTAACCCTGTGACCTTCTTATTGACAATCAAGCACAGAAAATTCATCGGAATTAAATACAAAAGGCACAATGCCAACTCAGGTACAAGAAGATTGGCTCTTCTTACTGTCTATGTTTTGAACCATTTCTGTGACACTAGTTATAGATTCCGATGCTTCACTTCAGGTTTACTATTACCAGCTGACCATCTTATTGACGATGAAGCACAGAAATTACATCGGAATTAAATACAAAAGGCACAATGCCGACTTAAGTTCAAGAAGACTGACTCTTCTTAATGTCTATGATTTGGACCATTCCTGTGACACTAGTTATAGATTCCGATGCTTTACTTTAGGTTTACTGTACCCAGCTGACCTTCTTATTGACGATGAAACACAGAAATTGCATCGGCATTTTATACAAAAGGCACAATGCCGACTTAAGTACAAGAAGACTGACTCTTCTTACTGTCTATGTTTTGAACCATTCCTGTGACACTACTTATGGATTCCGATGCTGCACTTCAGGTTTACTGTATCACTCTGACCTTCTTATTGACGATGAAACACATAAATTGCAGCGGAAAATAAATACAAAAGGCACAATGCCAACTAAAGGACAAGAAGACTGACTCTACTTACTGTTTAAGTTGTGAAATATTCCTGTGACACTAGTTATAGATTCCGATGCTTCACTTCAGGTATACTATTACCAGCTGACCATCTTATTGACGATGAAGCACAGAAATTACATCGGAGTTAAATACAAAAGGCACAATGCCGACTTAAGTTCAAGAAGACTGACTCTTCTTAATGTCTATGATTTGGACCATTCCTGTGACACTAGTTATAGATTCCGATGCTTCACTTCAGGTTTACTGTATCCCTCTGACCTTCTTATTGACGATCAAGCACACAAAATTCATCGGAATTAAATACAAAAGGCACAATGCCAACTCAGGTGCAAGAGGACTGGCTCTTCTTACTGTCTATGTTTTGAACCATTTCTGTGACACTAGTTATAGATTCAAATGCTTAACTTCAGGTTTACTGTATCACTCTGACCTTCTTATTGACGAAGATATACAGATTTTGCATCGGAATTAAATTCAAAAGGCACAATTTCGACTTAAGTACAAGAAGACTGACCCTTCTTACTGTCTATGTTTTGAACCATTCCTGTGACACTAGTTATAGATTCCGAGCTTCACTTCAGATTTACTGTATCCATTTCACCTTCTTATTGACGATGAAACACAGAAATTGCATCGGCATTTTATACAAAAGGCACAATGCCGACTTAAGTACAAGAAGATTGACTCTTCTTACTGTCTATGTTTTGAACCATTCCTGTGACACTAGTTATAGATTCCGATGCTTCACTTCAGGTTTACTGTATCCCTCTGACCTTCTTATTGACGATCAAACACAGAACATTCATCGGAATTAAATACAAAAGGCACAATGCCGACCCAAGTACAAGAAGACTGCCTCTTCTTACTGTCTATGTTTTGAACCATTCCTGTGACACTACATATAGATTCAGATGCTTCACTTCAGGTTTACTGTATCCAGCTGACCTTCTTATTGACGATGAAGCACATAAATTGCATCGGAATTAAATACAAAAGGCACAATGCCGACTAATGAACAAGAAGACTGACTCTACTTACTGTTTATGCTTTTGAAATATTCCTGTGACACTAGTTATAGATTCCGATGTTTCACTTCTGGTTTACTATTACCAGCTGACCTTCTTGTTGACGATGAAACACAGAAATTGCATCGGAATTAAATACATAAGGCACAATGCCGACTTAAGTACAAGAAAGCTGTCTCTTCCTACTGTCTATGCTTTGAACCATTCCTGTGACACTAGTTATAGATTCCGATGCTTAACTTTAGGTTCACTGTATCCAGCTGACCATCTTATTGACGATGAAGCACAGAAATTACATCGGAATTAAATACAAAAGGCACAATGCCGACTTAAGTTCAAGAAGACTGACTCTCCTTAATGTCTATGATTTGGACCATTCCTGTGACACTAGTTATAGTTTCCGATGCTTTACTTTAGGTTTACTGTACCCAGCTGACCTTCTTATTGACGATGAAACACAGAAATTGCATCGGCATTTTATACAAAAGGCACAATGCCGACTTAAGTACAAGAAGATTGACTCTTCTTACTGTCTATGTTTTGAACCATTCCTGTGACACTAGTTATAGATTCCGATGCTTCACATCAGGTTTACTGTATCCCTCTGACCTTATTATTGACGATGAAACACAGATATTAAATCTTAATTAAATACAAAAGGCACAATGCCGACTGCAGTACAAGAACACTGACTCTTCTTACTGTCTATGGTTTGAACCATTCCTGTGACACTAGTTACAGATTCCGATGCTTCACTTCAGGTTTACTGTATCCCTCTGACCTTCTTATTGACAATCAAACACAGAACATTCATCGGAATTAAATACAAAAAGGCACAATGCCGACCCAAGTACAAGAAGACTGGCTCTTCTTACTGTCTATGTTGTGATCCATTCCTGTGACACTACATATCGATTCAGATGCTTCACTTCAGGTTTACTGTATCCAGCTGACCTTCTTATTGACGATGAAGCACATAAATTGCATCGGAATTAAATACAAAAGGCACAATGCCAACTAATGAACAAGAAGACTGACTCTAATTACTGTTTATGTTTTGAAATATTCCTGTGACACTAGTTATAGATTCCGATGCTTCACTTCAGGTTTACTATTACCAGCTGACCATCTTATTGACGATGAAGCACAGAAATTACATCGGAATTAAATACAAAAGGCACAATGCCGACTTAAGTTCAAGAAGACTGACTCTTCTTAATGTCTATGATTTGGACCATTCCTGTGACACTAGTTATAGATTCCGATGCTTTACTTTAGGTTTACTGTACCCAGCTGACCTTCTTATTGACGATGAAACACAGAAATTGCATCGGCATTTTATACAAAAGGCACAATGCCGATTTAAGTACAAGAAGACTGACTCTTCTTACTGTCTATGTTTTGAACCATTCCTGTGACACTAGTTATAGATTATGATGCTTTACGTCTGGTTTACTATAGTCCTCTGACCTTCTTATTGACGATGAAACACAGAAATTGCATCTTAATTAAATACATAAGGCACAATGCCGACTTAAGTACAAGAAAGCTGACTCTTCTTACTGTCTATGTTTTGAACCATTCCTGTGACACTACTTATGGATTCCGATGCTGCACTTCAGGTTTACTGTATCCCTCTGACCTTCTTATTGACGATGAAACACATAAATTGCAGCGGAAAATAAATACAAAAGGCACAATGCCAACTAATGAACAAGAAGACTGACTCTACTTACTGTTTATGTTTTGAAATATTCCTGTGACACTAGTTATAGATTCCGATGCTTCACTTCAGGTTTACTATTACCAGCTGACCATCTTATTGACGATGAAGCACAGAAATTACATCGGAATTAAATACAAAAGGCACAATGCCGACTTAAGTTCAAGAAGACTGACTCTTCTTAATGTCTATGATTTGGACCATTCCTGTGACACTAGTTATAGATTCCGATGCTTCACTTCAGGTTTACTGTATCCCTCTGACCTTCTTATTGACGATCAAGCACACAAAATTCATCGGAATTAAATACAAAAGGCACAATGCCAACTCAGGTACAAGAGGACTGGCTCTTCTTACTGTCTATGTTTTGAACCATTTCTGTGACACTAGTTATAGATTCCGATGCTTAACTTCAGGTTTACTGTATCACTCTGACCTTCTTATTGACGAAGATATACAGATATTGCATCGGAATTAAATACAAAAGGCACAATACCGACTTAAGTACAAGAAGACTGACCCTTCTTACTGTCTATGATTTGAACCATTCCTGTGACACTAGTTATAGATTCCGATGCTTCACTTCAGATTTACTGTATCCATTTCACCTTCTTATTGACGATGAAACACAGAAATTGCATCTTAATTAAATACAGACGGCACAATGCCGACTTAAGTACAAGAAGATTGACTCTTCTTACTGTCTATGTTTTGAACCATTCCTGTGACACTAGTTATAGATTCCGATGCTTCACATCAGGTTTACTGTATCCCTCTGACCTTATTATTGACGATGAAACACAGATATTAAATCTTAATTAAATACAAAAGGCACAATGCCGACTTCAGTACAAGAACACTGACTCTTCTTACTGTCTATGGTTTGAACCATTCCTGTGACACTAGTTATAGATTCCGATGCTTCACTTCAGGTTTACTGTATCCCTCTGACCTTCTTATTGACGATCAAACACAGAACATTCATCGGAATTAAATACAAAAGGCACAATGCCGACCCAAGTACAAGAAGACTGCCTCTTCTTACTGTCTATGTTTTGAACCATTCCTGTGACACTACATATAGATTCAGATGCTTCACTTCAGGTTTACTGTATCCAGCTGACCTTCTTATTGACGATGAAGCACATAAATTGCATCGGAATTAAATACAAAAGGCACAATGCCGACTAATGAACAAGAAGACTGACTCTACTTACTGTTTATGCTTTTGAAATATTCCTGTGACACTAGTTATAGATTCCGATGTTTCACTTCTGGTTTACTATTACCAGCTGACCTTCTTGTTGACGATGAAACACAGAAATTGCATCGGAATTAAATACATAAGGCACAATGCCGACTTAAGTACAAGAAAGCTGTCTCTTCCTACTGTCTATGCTTTGAACCATTCCTGTGACACTAGTTATAGATTCCGATGCTTAACTTTAGGTTCACTGTATCCAGCTGACCATCTTATTGACGATGAAGCACAGAAATTACATCGGAATTAAATACAAAAGGCACAATGCCGACTTAAGTTCAAGAAGACTGACTCTCCTTAATGTCTATGATTTGGACCATTCCTGTGACACTAGTTATAGTTTCCGATGCTTTACTTTAGGTTTACTGTACCCAGCTGACCTTCTTATTGACGATGAAACACAGAAATTGCATCGGCATTTTATACAAAAGGCACAATGCCGACTTAAGTACAAGAAGATTGACTCTTCTTACTGTCTATGTTTTGAACCATTCCTGTGACACTAGTTATAGATTCCGATGCTTCACATCAGGTTTACTGTATCCCTCTGACCTTATTATTGACGATGAAACACAGATATTAAATCTTAATTAAATACGAAAGGCACAATGCCGACTTCAGTACAAGAACACTGACTCTTCTTACTGTCTATGGTTTGAACCATTCCTGTGACACTAGTTACAGATTCCGATGCTTCACTTCAGGTTTACTGTATCCCTCTGACCTTCTTATTGACAATCAAACACAGAACATTCATCGGAATTAAATACAAAAGGCACAATGCCGACCCAAGTACAAGAAGACTGGCTCTTCTTACTGTCTATGTTGTGATCCATTCCTGTGACACTACATATCGATTCAGATGCTTCACTTCAGGTTTACTGTATCCAGGTGACCTTCTTATTGACGATGAAGCACATAAATTGCAACGGAATTAAATACAAAAGGCACAATGCCAACTAATGAACAAGAAGACTGACTCTAATAACTGTTTATGTTTTGAAATATTCCTGCGACACTAGTTATAGATTCCGATGCTTCACTTCAGGTTTACTATTACCAGCTGACCTTCTTATTGACGATGAAGCACAGAAATTACATCGGAATTAAATACAAAATGCACAATGCCGACTTAAGTTCAAGAAGACTGACTCTTCTTAATGTCTATGATTTGGACCATTCCTGTGACACTAGTTATAGATTCCGATGCTTTACTTTAGGTTTACTGTACCCAGCTGACCTTCTTATTGACGATGAAACACAGAAATTGCATCGGCATTTTATACAAAAGGCACAATGCCGATTTAAGTACAAGAAGACTGACTCTTCTTACTGTCTATGTTTTGAACCATTCCTGTGACACTAGTTATAGATTATGATGCTTTACGTCTGGTTTACTATAGTCCTCTGACCTTCTTATTGACGATGAAACACAGAAATTGCATCTTAATTAAATACATAAGGCACAATGCCGACTTAAGTACAAGAAAGCTGACTCTTCTTACTGTCTATGTTTTGAACCATTCCTGTGACACTACTTATGGATTCCGATGCTGCACTTCAGGTTTACTGTATCCCTCTGACCTTCTTATTGACGATGAAGCACATAAATTGCGTCGGAATTAAATACAAAAGGCACAATGCCGACTAATGAACAAGAAGACTGACTCTACTTACTGTTTATGTTTTGAAATATTCCTGTGACACTAGTTATAGATTCCGATGTTTCACTTCAGGTTTACTATTACCAGCTGACCTTCTTGTTGACGATGAAACACAGAAATTGCATCGGAATTAAATACATAAGGCACAATGCCGACTTAAGTACAAGAAAGCTGACTCTTCCTACTGTCTATGCTTTGAACCATTCCTGTGACACTAGTTATAGATTCCGATGCTTAACTTTAGGTTCACTGTATCCAGCTGACCATCTTATTGACGATGAAGCACAGAAATTACATCGAAATTAAATACAAAAGGCACAATGCCGACTTAAGTTCAAGAAGACTGACTCTTCTTAATGTCTATGATTTGGACCATTCCTGTGACACTAGCTATAGATTCCGATGCTTTACTTTAGGTTTACTGTACCCAGCTGACCTTATTGACGATGAAACACAGAAATTGCATCGGCATTTTATACAAAAGGCACAATGCCGACTTAAGTACAAGAAGACTGACTCTTCTTACTGTCTATGTTTTGAACCACTCCTGTGACACTAGTTATAGATTATGATACTTTACGTCTGGTTTACTGTAGTCCTCTGACCTTTATATTGACGATGAAACACTGAAATTGCATCTTAATTAAATACAAAAGGCACAATGCCGACTTCAGTACAAGAATACTGACTCTTCTTACAGTCTATGGTTTGAATCATTCCTTTGACACTAGTTATAGATTCCGATGCTTCAATTCAGGTTTACTGTATCCCTGTGACCTTCTTATTGACAATCAAGCACAGAAAATTCATCGGAATTAAATACAAAAGGCACAATGCCAACTCAGGTACAAGAAGACTGGCTCTTCTTACTGTCTATGTTTTGAACCATTTCTGTGACACTAGTTATAGATTCCGATGCTTCACTTCTGGTTTACTGTATCCCTCTGACCTTCTTATTGACGATCAAACACAGAAAATTCATCGGAATTAAATACAAAAGGCACAATGCCGACCCAAGTACAAGAAGACTGGCTCTTCTTACTGTCTATGTTGTGATCCATTCCTGTGACACTAGATGTCGATTCAGATGCTTCACTTCAGGTTTACTGTATCCAGCTGACCTTCTTATTGACGATGAAGCACATAAATTGCATCGGAATTAAATACAAAAGGCACAATGCCAACTAATGAACAAGAAGACTGACTCTACTTACTGTTTATGTTTTGAAATATTCCTGTGACACTAGTTATAGATTCGGATGCTTCACTTCAGGTTTATTATTACCAGCTGACCATCTTATTGACGATGAAGCACAGAAATTACATCGGAATTAAATACAAAAGGCACAATGCCGACTTAAGTTCAAGAAAACTGACTCTTCTCAATGTCTATGATTTGGACCATTCCTGTGACACTAGTTATAGATTCCGATGCTTTACTTTAGGTTTACTGTACCCAGCTGACCTTCTTATTGACGATGAAGCAAAGAAATTGCATCGGCATTTTATACAAAAGACACAATGCCGACTTAAGTACAAGAAGACTAACTCTTCTTACTGTCTATGCTTTGAACCATTCCTGTGACACTAGTTATAGATTATGATGCTTTACGTCTGGTTTACTGTAGTCCTCTGACCTTCTTATTGACGATGAAACACAGAAATTGCATCTTAATTAAATACATAAGGCACAATGCCGACTTAAGTACAAGAAAGCTGACTCTTCTTACTGTCTATGATTTGAACCATTCCTGTGACACTACTTATGGATTCCGATGCTGCACTTCAGGTTTACTGTATCCCTCTGACCTTCTTATTGACGATGAAACACACAAATTGCAGCGGAAAATAAATACAAAAGGCACAATCCCGACTTATGTACAAGAAGATTGTCTCTTCCTACTGTCTATGTTTTGAACCATTCCTGTGACACTAGTTATAGATTCCGATGCTTCACTTCAGGTTTACTGTATCCCTCTGACGCTCTTATTGACGATGAAACACAGAAGTTGCAACCGAATTAAATACAAAAGGCACAATGGCGACCCAAGTACAAGAAGACTGGCTCTTCTTTCTGTCTATGCTTGGAACCATTACTGTGACACTGGTTATAGATTCCGATGCTTCCCTTCAGGTTTACTGTATCCCTCTGACCTTCTTATTGACGAAGAAACATAGACATTGCATCGTAATTATATTCAAAAGGCCCAATGCCGACTTAAGTACAAGAAAACTGACTCTTCCTACTGTCTATGTTTTGAACCATTGCTGTGACACTAGTTTTGGATTCCGATGCTTCACTTCAGGTTTTCTGTATCCCTCTGACCTCCTTATTGACGATGAAACACAGAAATTGCATCTTAATTAAATACAAAAGGCACAATGCTGACTTAAGTACAAGAAGACTGACTCTTCTCAATGTCTATGATTTGGACCATTCCTGTGACACCAGTTATAGATTCCGATGCTTTACTTCAGGTTTAGTGTACCCAGCTGACCTTCTTATTGACGATGAAACACAGAAATTGCATCGGCATTTTATACCAAAGGCACAATGCCGACTTAAGTACAAGAAGACTGACTCTTCTTACTGTCTATGCTTTGAACCATTCCTGTAACACTAGTTATAGATTACGATGCTTTACGTCTGGCTTACTGTAGTTCTCTGACCTTCCTATTGACGATGAAACACAGAAATTGCATCTTAATTAAATACAAAAGGCACAATGCCGACTTCAGTACAAGAATACTGATTCTTCTTACTGTCTATGGTTTGAACCATTCCTCTGACACTAGTTATAGATTGCTATGCTTCACTTCATTTTTACTGTATCCCTCTGACCTTCGTATTGACGATCAAGCACAGAATTTTCATCGGAATTAAATACAAAAGGCACAATGCCAACCCAAGTACAAGAAGACTGGCTCTTCTTACTGTCTATGTTTTGAACCATTTCTGTGACACTAGTTACAGATTCCGATGCTTCACTTCAGGCTTACTGGATCCCTCTGACCTTCTTATTGACTAAGATATACAGATATTGCATCGTAATTAAATACAAAATGCACAATGCCGACTCAAGTACAAGAAGACTTACCCTTCTTACTGTCTATGTTTGAACCATTCCTGTGACACTAGCTACAGATTCCGATGCTTCACTTCAGGTTTACTGTATCCCTCTGACCTTCGTATTGACGATGAAACACAGAAATTGCTTCGGAATTAAATACAAAAGGCACAATGCCGACTTAAGTACAAAAAGAGTGACTCTTCTTACTGTCTATGATTTGAACCATTCCTGTGACACTAGTTATAGATTCCGATGCTTCACTTTAGGTTTACTGTATCCCTCTGACCTTCTTATTGACGATCAAACACAGAAAATTCATCGGAATTATATACAAAAGGCACAATGCCGACTCAAGTACAAGAAGACTGGCTCTTCTTACTGTCTATGTTTTGAATCATTCCTGT
Source organism: Schistocerca piceifrons (assembly GCF_021461385.2). Lineage (NCBI taxonomy): Eukaryota > Metazoa > Arthropoda > Insecta > Orthoptera > Acrididae > Schistocerca > Schistocerca piceifrons. The sequence goes on along the minus strand of NW_025727289.1, from coordinate 278,855 downwards.
GACACTAGTTATAGATTCCGATGCATCACTTCAGGTTTACTGTATCCAGCTGACCTTCTTATTGACGATGAAGCACAGAAATTGCATAGGAATTAAATACAAATAGCACAATGCCGACTTATGTACAAGAAGACTGACTCTTCTTACTGTCTACGTTTTAAACCATTCCTGTGACACTAGTTATACATTCCGATGCTTCACTTTAGGTTTACTGTATCCCTCTGACCTCCTTATTGACGATGAAACACAGAAATTGCATCGGAATTAATTACAAAAGGCACAATGCCGACTCAAGCACGAGATGACTGGCTCTTCTTACTGTCTTTGTTTTGAACCATTCCTGTGACACTAGCTACAGATTCCTATGCTTCACTTCAGGTTTACTGTATCCCTCTGACCTTCTTATTGACGAAGAAACATAGACATTGCATCGTAATTATATTTAAAAGGCCCAATGCCGACTTAAGTACAAGAAAACTGACTCATCTTACTGTCTATGTTTTGAACCAATCCTGTGACACTAGTTATAGATTCCGATGCTTCACTTCAGGTTTACTGTATCCCTCTGAACATCTTATTGACGACAAAACACAGAAATTGCATCGGAATGAAATATAAAATGCACAATGCCGACTTAAGTACAAGAAGACTGACTCTTCCTACTGTCTATGTTTTGAACCATTGCTGTGACACTAGTTTTAGATTCCGATGCTTCACTTCAGGTTTTCTGTATGCCTCTGACCTCCTTATTGACGATGAAACACAGAAATTGCATCTTAATTAAATACAAAAGGCACAATGCCGACTTAAGTACAAGAAGACTGACTCTTCTTACTGTCAATGTTTCTACCATTCCTGTGACACTAGTTATAGATTCCGATGCTTCACTTCAGGTTTACTGTATCCCTCTGATCTTCTTATTGACGATGAAACACAGAAATTGCATCGGAATTAAATATAAAAGGCACAATGCCGACTTAAGTACACAAAGACTGACTCTTCTTACTCTCATGTTTGAACCATTCCTGTGACACTAGTTATAGATTCCGATGCTTCACTTCAGGGTTACTGTATCCCTCTTACCTCCTTATTGTCGATGAAACACAGAAATTGCATCGGAAGTAAATACAAAAGGCACAAAGCCGACTTAAGTACAAGAAAACTGACTCTTCTTACTGTCTATGTTTTGAAGAATTCCTGTGACACTAGTTATAGATTCCGATGCTTCACTTCAGGTTTACTGTATCCCTCTGACCTTCTTATTGACGATGAAACACAGAAATTGCATCGGAATTAATTACAAAAGGCACAATACCGACTCAAGTACAAGAAGACTGACTCTTCTTACTGTCTATGATTTGAACCATTCCTGTGACACTAGTTATAGATTCCGATGCTTAACTTCAGGTTCACTGTATCCAGCTGACCATCTTATTGACGATGAAGCACAGAATTTGCATCGGAATTAAATACAAAAGGCACAATGCCGACTTAAGTACAAGAAGACTGACTCTTCTTACTGTCTATGTTTTGAACCATTCCTGTGACACTAGTTATAGATTCCGAAGCTTCACGTCAGTTTTACTGTATCCTCTGACCTTCTTATTGACGATGAAACACAGAAATTGCTTCGGAATTAATTACAAAAGGCACAATGCCGACTCAAGCACGAGATGACTGGCTCTTCTTACTGTCTTTGTTTTGAACCATTCCTGTGACACTAGCTACAGATTCCTATGCTTCACTTCAGGTTTACTGTATCCCTCGGACCTTCTTATTGACGAAGAAACATAGACATTGCATCTTAATTATATTCAAAAGGCCCAATGCCGACTTAAGTACAAGAAAACTGACTCATCTTACTGTCTATGTTTTGAACCAATCCTGTGACACTAGTTATAGATTCCGATGCTTCACTTCAGGTTTACTGTATCCCTCTGAAATTCTTATTGACGACAAAACACAGAAATTGCATCGGAATGAAATATAAAATGCACAATGCCGACTTAAGTACAAGAAGACTGACTCTTCCTACTGTCTATGTTTTGAACCATTGCTGTGACACTAGTTTTAGATTCCGATGCTTCACTTCAGGTTTTCTGTATGCCTCTGACCTCCTTATTGACGATGAAACACAGAAATTGCATCTTAATTAAATACAAAAGGCACAATGCCGACTTAAGTACAAGAAGACTGACTCTTCTTACTGTCAATGTTTCTACCATTCCTGTGACACTAGTTATAGATTCCGATGCTTCACTTCAGGTTTACTGTATCCCTCTGATCTTCTTACTGACGATGAAACACAGAAATTGCATCGGAATTAAATATAAAAGGCACAATGCCGACTTAAGTACACAAAGACTGACTCTTCTTACTCTCATGTTTGAACCATTCCTGTGACACTAGTTATAGATTCCGATGCTTCACTTCAGGGTTACTGTATCCCTCTTACCTCCTTATTGTCGATGAAACACAGAAATTGCATCGGAAGTAAATACAAAAGGCACAAAGCCGACTTAAGTACAAGAAAACTGACTCTTCTTACTGTCTATGTTTTGAAGAATTCCTGTGACACTAGTTATAGATTCCGATGCTTCACGTCAGTTTTACTGTATCCTCTGACCTTCTTATTGACGATGAAACACAGAAACTACATCGAAATTAAATACAAAAGGCACAATGCCGACTTAAGTTCAAGAAGACTGATTTTTCTTATGTCTATGTTTTGGACCATTCCTGTGACACTAGTTATAGATTCCGATGCTGTACTTCAGGTTTACTGTACCCAGCTGACCTTCTTATTGACGATGAAACACAGAAATTGCATCGGCATTTTATACCAAAGGCACAATGCCGACTTAAGTACAAGAAGACTGACTCTTCTTACTGTCTATGCTTTGAACCATTCCTGTAACACTAGTTATAGATTACGATGCTTTACGTCTGGCTTACTGTAGTCCTCTGACCTTCCTATTGACGATGAAACACAGAAATTGCATCTTAATTGAATACAAAAGGCACAATGCCGACTTCAGTACAAGAATACTGATCCTTCTTACTGTCTATGGTTTGACCATTCCTCTGACACTAGTTATAGATTGCGATGCTTCACTTCATTTTTACTGTATCCCTCTGACCTTCTTATTGACGATCAAGCACAGAATATTCATCGGGATTAAATACAAAAGGCACAATGCCAACTCAAGTACAAGAAGACTGGCTCTTCTTACTGTCTATGTTTTGAACCATTTCTGTGACACTAGTTACAGATTCCAATGCTTCACTTCAGGCTTACTGGATCCCTCTGACCTTCTTATTGACTAAGATATACAGATATTGCATCGGAATTAAATACAAAATGCACAATGCCGACTCAAGTACAAGAAGACTTACCCTTCTTACTGTCTATGTTTGAACCATTCCTGTGACACTAGTTACAGATTCCGATGCTTCACTTCAGGTTTACTGTATCCCTCTGACCTTCGTATTGACGATGAAACACAGAAATTGCTTCGGAATTAAATACAAAAGGCACAATGCCGACTTAAGTACAAAAAGAGTGACTCTTCTTACTGTCTATGATCTGAACCATTCCTGTGACACTAGTTATAGATTCCGATGCTTCACTTTAGGTTTACTGTATCCCACTGACCTTCTTATTGACGAGAAAACACAGAAATTGCATCTTAATTAAATACAAAAGGCACAATGCAGACGTAAGTACAAGAAGACTGACTCTTCTTACTGTCTATGTTTTGAACCATTCCTGTGACACTAGTTATAGATTCCGATGCATCACTTCAGGTTTACTGTATCCAGCTGACCTTCTTATTGACGATGAAGCACAGAAATTGCATAGGAATTAAATACAAATAGCACAATGCCGACTTATGTACAAGAAGACTGACTCTTCTTGCTGTCTACGTTTTGAACCATTCCTGTGACACTAGTTATACATATCGATGCTTCACTTTAGGTTTACTGTATCCCTCTGACCTCCTTATTGACGATGAAACACAGAAATTGCATCGGAATTAATTACAAAAGGCACAATGCCGACTCAAGTACGAGATGACTGGCTCTTCTTACTGTCTATGTTTTGAACCATTCCTGTGACACTAGTTATAGATTATGATGCTTTACGTCTGGTTTACTGTAGTCCTCTGACCTTCTTATTGACGATGAAAGACAGAAATTGCATCTTAATTAAATACAAAAGGCACAATGCCGACTTCAGTACAAGAATACTGACTCTTCTTACTGTCTATGGTTTGAATCATACCTCTGACAATAGTTATAGATTCCGATGCTTCACTTCAGGTTTACTGTATCGCTCTGACCTTCTTATTGACGATCAAGCACAGAAAATTCATCGGAATTAAATACAGAAAGCACAATGCCAACTCAGGTACAGGAAGACTGGCTCTTCTTGCTGTCTATGTTTTGAACCATTTCTGTGACACTAGTTATAGATTCCGATGCTTCACTTCAGGTTTACTGTATCACACTGACCTTCTTATTGACGATCAAGCACAGAAAATTCATCGGAATTAAATACAAAAGGCACAATGCCAACTCAGGTACAAGAGGACGGGCACTTCTTACTGTCTATGTTTTGAACCATTCCTGTGACACTGGTTATAGATTCCGATGCTTCACATCAGGTTTACTGTATCCCTCTGACCTTATTATTGACAATGAAACACAGATATTAAATCTTAATTAAATGCAAAAGGCACAATGCCGACTTCAGTACAAGAACACTGACTCTTCTTACTGTCTATGGTTTGAACCATTCCTGTGACACTAGTTACGGATTCCGATGCTGCACTTCAGGTTTACTGTATCCCTCTGTCCTTCTTATTGACGATGAAACACACAAATTGTAGCGGAAAATAAATACAAAAGGCACAATGCCGACTTAAGTAGAAGAAGATTGACTCTTCCCACTGTCTATGTTTTGAACCATTCCTGCGACACTAGTCATAGATTCCGATGCTTAACTTCAGAATTACTGTATCCCCCAGACCTTCTGATTGCCGATGAAACACAGATATTGCATCGGAATGAAATACAAAAGGCACAATGCCGACTAAAGTACAAGAAGACTGACTCTTCTGACAGTCTATGTTTTGAACCATTCCTGTGACACTAGTTTTAGCTTCCGATGCTTCACTTCAGGTTTACTGTATCCCTTGGACCTTCTTATTGATGATGAAACACATAAATTGCATCGGAATTAAAAAGAAAAGGCACAATGCCGACTTAAGTACAGGAATACTGACTCATCTTACTGTCTATGATTTGAACCGTCTCTGTGACACTGGTTAGACATTCCGATGCTTCACTCCAGGTTTGCTGTATTCCTTGGACCTTCTTATTGACGTTGAAACACAGACATTGCATCGGAATTACATACAAAAGGCACAACGCCGACTTAAGTACAAGAAGACTGACTCTTCTTACTGACTATGTTTTGAACCATTCCTGTGACACTAGTTATTGATTCCGATGCTTCACTTCATGTTTACTGTATCCCTCTGACCTTCTTATTGACGATGAAACACAGAAATTGCATCGGAATTAAATACAAAAGGCACAATGCCGACTTAAGTACAAGAAGACTGACTCTTCTTACTGTCTATGTTTTGAACCATTCCTGTGACACTAGTTATAGATTCCGATGCTTCAATTCAGGTCTACTGTATCCCTTGGACCTTCTTATTTACGAGGAAACACAGATTTTGCATCGGAATTAAATACAAAAGGCACATTGCCGACTTAAGTACAAGAAGGCTGACTCTTCCAAATGCCTATGTTTTGAACCATTCCTGTGACACTTGTTATAGATTCCGATGCTTCATTTCAGGTCTACTGTATCCCTTGGACCTTCTTATTTACGATGAAAAACAGATTTTGCATCGGAATTAAATACAAAAGGCACAATGCCGACTTAAGTACAAGAAGACTGACTCTTCTTACTGACTATGTTTTGAACAATACCTGTGGCACTAGTCATAGATTCCGATGTTTAACTTCAGGATTACTGTATCCCTTGGACCTTCTTATTGACGATGAAACACAGAAATTGCATCGGAATTAAATACAAAAGGCACAATGCCGACTTAAGTACAAGAAGACTGACTCTTCTTACTGACTATGGTTTGAACCATTCCTATGACACTAGTTATTGATTCCGATGCTTCACTTCATGTTTACTGAATCCCTCTGACCGTCTTATTGACGATGAGACACAGAAATTGCTTCGGAATTAATTACAAAAGGCACAATGCCGACTTAAGTACAAGAAGACTGACTCTTCTTACTATCTATGTTTTGAACCATTCCTGTGACTCTAGTTATAGATTCCGATGCTTCACTTCAGGTTTACTGTATCCCTCTGACTTTCTTATTGACGATGAAACACAGAAATTGCATCGGAATTAAATACAAAAGGCACAATGCCGACTTAAGTACAAGAAGACAGACTCTTCTTACTGTCTATGTTTTGAACCATTCCTGTGACACTAGTTATAGATTCCCATGCTTCAATTCAGGTCTACTGTATCCCTTGGACCTTCTTAATTACGATGAAACACAGATTTTGCATCGGAATTAAATACAAAAGGCACAATGCCAACTTAAGTACAAGAAGACTGACTCTTCTTAATGACTATGTTTTGAACAATACCTGTGGCACTAGTCATAGATTCCGATGCTTAACTTCAGGATTACTGTATCCCTTGGACCTTCTTATTGACGATGAAACACAGATATTGCATCGGAATTAAATACAAAAGGCACAATGCCGACTGAAGTCCAAGAAGACTGACTCTTCTTACTGACTATGTTTTGAACCATTCCTGTGACACTAGTTATTGATTCCCATGCTTCACTTCATGTTTACTGTATCCCACGGACCTTCTTATTGAAGATGAAACACAGAAATTGCATCGGAATTAAATACAAAAGGCACAATGCCGAATTAAGTACAAGAAGACTGACTCTTCTTACTGTCTATGTTTGAACCTTTCCTGTGTCACTAGTTATAGACTCCGATGCTTCACTCCAGGTTTACTGTATCCCTTGGACATTCTTCTTGACGATGAAACACAGAAATTGCTTCGGAATTAAATACAAAAGGCACAATGCCGACTTAAGTACAAGAAGACTGACCCTTCTTACTGTCTATGTTTTGAACCATTCCTGTGACTCTAGTTATAGAAACCGATGCTTCACTTCAGGTTTACTGTATCCCTCTGACCTTCTTATTGACGATGAAACACAGAAATTGCATCGGATTTAAATACAAATGCACAATGCCGACTTAAGTACAAAAAGACTGACTCATCTTACTGTCTATGTTTAAACCATTCCTGTGCCACTAGTTATAGATTCCGATGCTTCACTTCAGGTTTACTGAATCCCTTGACCTTATTGTTCACGATGAAACACAGAAATTGCATCGGAAGTAAATACAAAAGGCACAATGCCGACTTAAGTACAAGAATACTGACTCATCTTACTTTCTATGTTTTGAACCGTCCCTGTGACACTAGTTATAGATTCCGATGCTTCATTCCAGAATTACTGTATCCCTTGGACCTTCTTATTGACGATGAAACACAGAAATTGCCTCGGAATTAAATACACAAGGCACAATGCCGACTTAAGTACAAGAAGACTGACTCTTCTTACTGACTATGTTTTGAACTATTCCTGTGACACTAGTTATAGATTACGATGCTTCGCTTCAGGTTTACTGTATCCCTCTGACCTTCTTATTGGCGATGAAACACAGAAATTGCATCGGAATTAAATACAATAGGCACAATGCCGACTAAAGTACAAGAAGACTGACTCTTCTGACAGGCTATGTTTTGAACCATTCCTGTGACACTAGTTTTAGCTTCCGATGCTTCACTTCAGGTTTACTGTATCCCTTGGACCTTCTTATTGACGATGAAACACAGAATTGCACCGGAATTAAATACAAAAGGCACAATGCCGACTTAAGTACAAGAAGACTGACTCTTCTTAATGTCTATGTTTTGAACCATCCCTGTGACAGGTTTACTGTATCCCTATAACCTTCTTATTGACGATGAAACACAGAAATTGCATCGGAATTAAATACAATAGGCACAATGCCGACTTAAGTACAAGAAGACTGACTGTTCTTACTGTCTATATTTTGAAGCATTCTTGTGACACTAGTTATAGATTCCGATGCTTCAATTCAGGTCTACTGTATTCCTTGGACCTTCTTATTTACGATGAAACACAGATTTTGCATCGGAATTAAATACAAAAGGCACAATGCCGACTTAAGTATAAGAAGGCTGACTCTTCCAACTGTCTATGTTTCAAACCATTCCTGTGATACTAGTTATAGATTCCGATGCTTCATTTCAGGTCTACTGTATCCCTTGGACCTTCTTATTTACGATGAAACACAGATTTTGCATTGGAATTCAATACAAGAGGCCCAATGCCGACTTAAGTACAAGAAGACTGACTCTTCTTACTGTTTATGTTTTGAACAATACCTGTGGCACTAGTCCTAGATTCCGCTGCTTAACTTCAGGATTACTGTATCCCTTGGACCTTCTTATTGACGATGAAACACAGATATTGCATCGGAATTAAATACAAAAGGCACAATGCCGACTGAAGTCCAAGAAGACTGACTCTTCTTACTGACTATGTTTTGAACCATTCCTGTGACACTAGTTATTGATTCCGATGCTTCACTTCATGTTTACTGTATCCCTCTGACCTTCTTATTGAAGATGAAACACAGAAATTGCATCGGAATTAAATACAAAAGGCACAGTGCCGAATTACGTACAAGAAGACTGACTCTTCTTACTGTCTATGTTTGAACCTTTCCTGTGTCACTAGTTATAGACTCCGATGCTTCACTCCAGGTTTACTGTATCCCTTGGACATTCTTCTTGACGATGAAACACAGAAATTGCTTCGGAATTAAATACAAAAGGCACAATGCCGACTTAAGTACAAGAAGACTGACCCTTCTTACTGTCTATGTTTTGAACCATTCCTGTGACTCTAGTTATAGAAACCGATGCTTCACTTCAGGTTTACTGTATCCCTCTGACCTTCTTATTGACGATGAAACACAGAAATTGCATCGGATTTAAATACAAATGCACAATGCCGACTTAAGTACAAAAAGACTTACTCATCTTACTGTCTATGTTTAAACCATTCCTGTGCCACTAGTTATAGATTCCGATGCTTCACTTCAGGTTTACTGAATCCCTTGGACCTTATTGTTGACGATGAAACACAGAAATTGCATCGGAAGTAAATACAAAAGGCACAATGCCGACTTAAGTACAAGAAGACTGACGCTTCTTACTGACTATGTTTTGAACTATTCCTGTGACACTAGTTATAGATTACGATGCTTCGCTTCAGGTTTACTGTATCCCTCTGACCTTCTTATTGGCGATGAAACACAGAAATTGCATCGGAATTAAATACAATAGGCACAATGCCGACTAAAGTACAAGAAGACTGACTCTTCTGACAGGCTATGTTTTGAACCATTCCTGTGACACTAGTTTTAGCTTCCGATGCTTCACTTCAGGTTTACTGTATCCCTTGGACCTTCTTATTGACGATGAAACACAGAATTGTACCGGAATTAAATACAAAAGGCACAATGCCGAATTAAGTACAAGAAGACTGACTCTTCTTAATGTCTATGTTTTGAACCATCCCTGTGACACTAGTTATAGATTCCGATGCATCACTCCAGGTTTACTGTATCCCTATGACCTTCTTATTGACGATGAAACACAGAAATTGCATCGGAATTAAATACAATAGGCACAATGCCGACTTAAGTACAAGAAGACTGACTGTTCCTACTGTCTATCTTTTGAAGCATTCCTGTGACACTAGTTATAGATTCCGATGCTTCAATTCAGGTCTACTGTATTCCTTCAACCTTCTTATTTACGATGAAACAAAGATTTTGCATCGGAATTAAATACAAAAGGCAGAATGCCGACTTAAGTATAAGAAGGCTGACTCTTCCAACTGTCTATGTTTCAAACCATTCCTGTGCCACTAGTTATAGATTCCGATGCTTCACTTCAGGTTTACTGTATCCATTGGACCTTCTTGTGGACGATGAAACACAGAATTTGCATCGGAAGTAAATACAAAAGGCACAATGCCGACTTAAGTACAAGAAGACTGACTCTTCTTAATGTCTATGCTTTGAACCATCCTTGTGACACTAGTTATAGATTCCGATGCATCACTCCAGGTTTACTGTATCCCTATGACCTTCTTATTGACGATGAAACACAGAAATTGCATCGGAATTAAATACAATAGGCACAAGGCCGACTTAAGTACAAGAAGACTGACTGTTCCTACTGTAGATGTTTTGAACCACTCCTGTGACACTAGTCATAGATTCCGATGCTTCACTTCAGGTTTACTGTATCCCTTGGACCTGCTTATAGACGATGAATCACAGAAATTGCATCGGAATTAAATACAAAAAGGCACAATACCGACTTAAGTACAAGAAGACTGACTCTTCTTACTATGTTTTGAACCATTCCTGTGACACTAGTCATAGATTCCGATGCTTAACTTCAGAATTACTGTATCCCTCAGACCTTCTTATTGCCGATGAAAGACAGATATTTCATCGGAATTAAATACAAAAGGCACAATGCCGACTAAAGTACAAGAAGACTGACTCTTCTGACAGGCTATGTTTTAAACCATTCCTGTGACACTAGTTTTAGCTTCCGATGCTTCACTACAGGTTTACTGTATCCCTTGGACCTTCTTATTGACGATGAAACACAGAATTGCACCGGAATTAAATACAAAAGGCACAATGCCGAATTAAGTTCAAGAAGACTGACTCTTCTTAATGTCTATGTTTTGAACCATCCCTGTGACACTAGTTATAGATTCCGATGCATCACTCCAGGTTTACTGTCTCCCTATGACCTTCTTATTGACGATGAAACACAGAAATTGCATCGGAATTAAATACAATAGGCACAATGCCGACTTAAGTACAAGAAGACTGACTGTTCCGACTGTCTATATTTTGAAGCATTTATGTGACACTAGTTATAGATTCCGATGCTTCAATTCAGGTCTACTGTATTCCTTGGACCTTCTTATTTACGATGAAACACAGATTTTGCATCGGAATTAAATACAAAAGGCACAATGCCAACTTAAGTATAAGAAGGCTGACTCTTCCAACTGTCTATGTTTCAAACCATTCCTGTGCCACTAGTTATAGATTCCGATGCTTCACTTCAGGTTTACTGTATCCCTTGGACGTTCTTGTTGACGATGAAACACAGAATTTGCATCGGAAGTAAATACAAAAGGCACAATGGCGACTTATGTACAAGAATACTGACTCATCTTACTTTCTATGTTTTGAACCGTCCCTGTGACATTAGTTATAGATTCCGATGCTTCACTCCAGAATTACTGTATCCCTTGGACCTTCTAATTGACGATGAAACACAGAAATTGCATCGGAAGTAAATACAAAAGGCACAATGCCGACCTAAGTACAAGAAGACGGACTCTTCTTACTGACTATGCTTTGAACTATTCCTGTGACACTAGTTATAGATTACGATGCTTCGATTCAGGTTTACTGTATCCCTCTAACCTTCTTATTGACGATGAAACACAGAAATTGCATCGGAATTAAATACAAAAGGCGCAATGCCGACTTAAGTACAAGAAGGCTGACTCTTCCTACTGTCTATGTTTTAAACCATTCCTGTGCCACTAGTTATAGAATCCGATGCTTCACTTCAGGTGTACTGTATCCCTTGAACCTTCTTATTGACGATGAAACACAGAAATTGAATCGGAAGTAAATACAAAAGGCACAATGCCGACTTAAGTACAAGAATACTGACTCATCTTACTTTCTATGTTTTGAACCGTCCCTGTGACTTTAGTTATAGAATCCGATGCTTCACTCCAGAATTACTGTATCCCTTGGACCTTCTAATTGACGATGAAACACAGAAATTGCATCGGAAGTAAATACAAAAGGCACAATGCCGACCTAAGTACAAGAAGACGGACTCTTCTTACTGACTATGTTTTGAACTATTCCTGTGACACTAGTTATAGATTACGATGCTTCGATTCAGGTTTACTGTATCCCTCTAACCTTCTTATTGACGATGAAACACAGAAATTGCATCGGAATTAAATACAAAAGGCGCAATGCCGACTTAAGTACAAGAAGGCTGACTCTTCCTACTGTCTATGTTTTAATCCATTCCTGTGCCACTAGTTGTAGAATCCGATGCTTCACTTCAGGTGTACTGTATCCCTTGGACCTTCTTATTGACGATGAAACACAGAAATTGAATCGGAAGTAAATACAAAAGGCACAATGCCGACTTAAGTACAAGAATACTGACTCATCTTACTTTCTATGTTTTGAACCGTCCTTGTGACACTAGTTATAGATTCCGATGCTTCATTCCAGAATTACTGTATCCCTTGGACCTTCTTATTGACGATGAAACACAGAAATTGCCTCGGAATTAAATACACAAGGCACAATGCCGACTTAAGTACAAGAAGACTGACTCTTCTTACTGACTATGTTTTGAACTATTCCTGTGACACTAGTTATAGATTACGATGCTTCGCTTCAGGTTTACTGTATCCCTCTGACCTTCTTATTGGCGATGAAACACAGAAATTGCATCGGAATTAAATACAATAGGCACAATGCCGACTAAAGTACAAGAAGACTGACTCTTCTGACAGGCTATGTTTTGAACCATTCCTGTGAGACTAGTTTTAGCTTCCGATGCTTCACTTCAGGTTTACTGTATCCCTTGGACCTTCTTATTGACGATGAAACACAGAATTGCACCGGAATTAAATACAAAAGGCACAATGCCGAATTAAGTACATGAAGACTGACTCTTCTTACTGTCTATGTTTTGAACCATTCCTGTGACACTAGTTATAGATTCCAATTCTTCAATTTAGGTCTACTGTATCCCTTGGACCTTCTTATTGACGAGGAAACACAGATTTAGCATCGGGATTAAATACAAAAGGCACAATGCCGAATTAAGTACAAGAAGACTGACTCTTCTTACTGTCTATGTGTTGAACTATTCCTGTGACACTAGTTATAGACTCCGATGCTTCACTCCAGGTTTACTGTATACCTCTGGCCTTCTTATTGACGATGAAACACAGAAATTGCTTGGGAACTAAATACAAAAGGCACACTGCCGACTTAAGTAAAAGAAGACTGACTCTTCCTACGGTCTATGTTTTGAACCATTCCTGTGACACTAGTTATAGATTCCGATGCTTCACTTGAGGTTTACTGTATCCCTCTGACCATCTTCTTGACGATGAAACACAGAAATTGCATCGGAATTAAATACAAAAGGCATAATACGGACTTAAGTACAAGAAGACTGACTCTTATTCCTGACTATATTTCGAACCATTCCTGTGACACTAGTCATAGATTCCGATGCTTACTTCATGATTACTGTATCCCTTGGACTTTCCTATAGACGATGTAACACAGAAATTGCAACGGAATCAAATACAAAAGGCACAATGCCGACATAAGTACAAGAAGACTGACGCTTCTTACTGCCTATGTTTGAACCATTCCTGTGAAACTAGTTATAGATTCCGATGCTTCACTTCAGGTTTACAGTAACCCTTTGGCCTTCTTATTGACGATGAAACACAGAATTGCATCGGAATTAAATACAAAAGGCACAATGCCGAATTAAGTACACGAAGACTGACTCTTCTTTCTGTCTATGCTTTGAAGTATTCCTGTGACACTAGAAATGAACTCCGATGCTTCACACCTGGTTTACTGTATCCCTTGGACCTTATTGTTGACGATGAAACACAGAAATTGCATCGGAATTAAATACACAAGGCACAATGCCGACTTAAGTACAAGAAGACTGACTCTTCTTACTGACTATGTTTTGAACTATTCCTGTGACACTAGTTATAGATTACGATGCTTCGCTTCAGGTTTACTGTATCCCTCTGACCTTCTTATTGGCGATGAAACACAGAAATTGCATCGGAATTAAATACAATAGGCACAATGCCGACTAAAGTACAAGAAGACTGACTCTTCTGACAGGCTATGTTTTGAACCATTCCTGTGACACTAGTTTTAGCTTCCGATGCTTCACTTCAGGTTTACTGTATCCCTTGGACCTTCTTATTGACGATGAAACACAGAATTGCACCGGAATTAAATACAAAAGGCACAATGCCGACTTAAGTACAAGAAGACTGACTCTTCTTAATGTCTATGTTTTGAACCATCCCTGTGACAGGTTTACTGTATCCCTATAACCTTCTTATTGACGATGAAACACAGAAATTGCATCGGAATTAAATACAATAGGCACAATGCCGACTTAAGTACAAGAAGACTGACTGTTCTTACTGTCTATATTTTGAAGCATTCTTGTGACACTAGTTATAGATTCCGATGCTTCAATTCAGGTCTACTGTATTCCTTGGACCTTCTTATTTACGATGAAACACAGATTTTGCATCGGAATTAAATACAAAAGGCACAATGCCGACTTAAGTATAAGAAGGCTGACTCTTCCAACTGTCTATGTTTCAAACCATTCCTGTGATACTAGTTATAGATTCCGATGCTTCATTTCAGGTCTACTGTATCCCTTGGACCTTCTTATTTACGATGAAACACAGATTTTGCATTGGAATTCAATACAAGAGGCCCAATGCCGACTTAAGTACAAGAAGACTGACTCTTCTTACTGTTTATGTTTTGAACAATACCTGTGGCACTAGTCCTAGATTCCGCTGCTTAACTTCAGGATTACTGTATCCCTTGGACCTTCTTATTGACGATGAAACACAGATATTGCATCGGAATTAAATACAAAAGGCACAATGCCGACTGAAGTCCAAGAAGACTGACTCTTCTTACTGACTATGTTTTGAACCATTCCTGTGACACTAGTTATTGATTCCGATGCTTCACTTCATGTTTACTGTATCCCTCTGACCTTCTTATTGAAGATGAAACACAGAAATTGCATCGGAATTAAATACAAAAGGCACAGTGCCGAATTACGTACAAGAAGACTGACTCTTCTTACTGTCTATGTTTGAACCTTTCCTGTGTCACTAGTTATAGACTCCGATGCTTCACTCCAGGTTTACTGTATCCCTTGGACATTCTTCTTGACGATGAAACACAGAAATTGCTTCGGAATTAAATACAAAAGGCACAATGCCGACTTAAGTACAAGAAGACTAACCCTTCTTACTGTCTATGTTTTGAACCATTCCTGTGACTCTAGTTATAGAAACCGATGCTTCACTTCAGGTTTACTGTATCCCTCTGACCTTCTTATTGACGATGAAACACAGAAATTGCATCGGATTTAAATACAAATGCACAATGCCGACTTAAGTACAAAAAGACTTACTCATCTTACTGTCTATGTTTAAACCATTCCTGTGCCACTAGTTATAGATTCCGATGCTTCACTTCAGGTTTACTGAATCCCTTGGACCTTATTGTTGACGATGAAACACAGAAATTGCATCGGAAGTAAATACAAAAGGCACAATGCCGACTTAAGTACAAGAAGACTGACTCTTCTTACTGACTATGTTTTGAACTATTCCTGTGACACTAGTTATAGATTACGATGCTTCGCTTCAGGTTTACTGTATCCCTCTGACCTTCTTATTGGCGATGAAACACAGAAATTGCATCGGAATTAAATACAATAGGCACAATGCCGACTAAAGTACAAGAAGACTGACTCTTCTGACAGGCTATGTTTTGAACCATTCCTGTGACACTAGTTTTAGCTTCCGATGCTTCACTTCAGGTTTACTGTATCCCTTGGACCTTCTTATTGACGATGAAACACAGAATTGCACCGGAATTAAATACAAAAGGCACAATGCCGAATTAAGTACAAGAAGACTGACTCTTCTTAATGTCTATGTTTTGAACCATCCCTGTGACACTAGTTATAGATTCCGATGCATCACTCCAGGTTTACTGTATCCCTATGACCTTCTTATTGACGATGAAACACAGAAATTGCATCGGAATTAAATACAATAGGCACAATGCCGACTTAAGTACAAGAAGACTGACTGTTCCTACTGTCTATCTTTTGAAGCATTCCTGTGACACTAGTTATAGATTCCGATGCTTCAATTCAGGTCTACTGTATTCCTTCAACCTTCTTATTTACGATGAAACAAAGATTTTGCATCGGAATTAAATACAAAAGGCACAATGCCGACTTAAGTATAAGAAGGCTGACTCTTCCAACTGTCTATGTTTCAAACCATTCCTGTGCCACTAGTTATAGATTCCGATGCTTCACTTCAGGTTTACTGTATCCATTGGACCTTCTTGTGGACGATGAAACACAGAATTTGCATCGGAAGTAAATACAAAAGGCACAATGCCGACTTAAGTACAAGAAGACTGACTCTTCTTAATGTCTATGCTTTGAACCATCCTTGTGACACTAGTTATAGATTCCGATGCATCACTCCAGGTTTACTGTATCCCTATGACCTTCTTATTGACGATGAAACACAGAAATTGCATCGGAATTAAATACAATAGGCACAAGGCCGACTTAAGTACAAGAAGACTGACTGTTCCTACTGTAGATGTTTTGAACCACTCCTGTGACACTAGTCATAGATTCCGATGCTTCACTTCAGGTTTACTGTATCCCTTGGACCTGCTTATAGACGATGAATCACAGAAATTGCATCGGAATTAAATACAAAAAGGCACAATACCGACTTAAGTACAAGAAGACTGACTCTTCTTACTATGTTTTGAACCATTCCTGTGACACTAGTCATAGATTCCGATGCTTAACTTCAGAATTACTGTATCCCTCAGACCTTCTTATTGCCGATGAAAGACAGATATTTCATCGGAATTAAATACAAAAGGCACAATGCCGACTAAAGTACAAGAAGACTGACTCTTCTGACAGGCTATGTTTTAAACCATTCCTGTGACACTAGTTTTAGCTTCCGATGCTTCACTACAGGTTTACTGTATCCCTTGGACCTTCTTATTGACGATGAAACACAGAATTGCACCGGAATTAAATACAAAAGGCACAATGCCGAATTAAGTTCAAGAAGACTGACTCTTCTTAATGTCTATGTTTTGAACCATCCCTGTGACACTAGTTATAGATTCCGATGCATCACTCCAGGTTTACTGTCTCCCTATGACCTTCTTATTGACGATGAAACACAGAAATTGCATCGGAATTAAATACAATAGGCACAATGCCGACTTAAGTACAAGAAGACTGACTGTTCCGACTGTCTATATTTTGAAGCATTTATGTGACACTAGTTATAGATTCCGATGCTTCAATTCAGGTCTACTGTATTCCTTGGACCTTCTTATTTACGATGAAACACAGATTTTGCATCGGAATTAAATACAAAAGGCACAATGCCAACTTAAGTATAAGAAGGCTGACTCTTCCAACTGTCTATGTTTCAAACCATTCCTGTGCCACTAGTTATAGATTCCGATGCTTCACTTCAGGTTTACTGTATCCCTTGGACGTTCTTGTTGACGATGAAACACAGAATTTGCATCGGAAGTAAATACAAAAGGCACAATGCCGACTTATGTACAAGAATACTGACTCATCTTACTTTCTATGTTTTGAACCGTCCCTGTGACATTAGTTATAGATTCCGATGCTTCACTCCAGAATTACTGTATCCCTTGGACCTTCTAATTGACGATGAAACACAGAAATTGCATCGGAAGTAAATACAAAAGGCACAATGCCGACCTAAGTACAAGAAGACGGACTCTTCTTACTGACTATGTTTTGAACTATTCCTGTGACACTAGTTATAGATTACGATGCTTCGATTCAGGTTTACTGTATCCCTCTAACCTTCTTATTGACGATGAAACACAGAAATTGCATCGGAATTAAATACAAAAGGCGCAATGCCGACTTAAGTACAAGAAGGCTGACTCTTCCTACTGTCTATGTTTTAAAACATTCCTGTGCCACTAGTTATAGAATCCGATGCTTCACTTCAGGTGTACTGTATCCCTTGAACCTTCTTATTGACGATGAAACACAGAAATTGAATCGGAAGTAAATACAAAAGGCACAATGCCGACTTAAGTACAAGAATACTGACTCATCTTACTTTCTATGTTTTGAACCGTCCCTGTGACTTTAGTTATAGAATCCGATGCTTCACTCCAGAATTACTGTATCCCTTGGACCTTCTAATTGACGATGAAACACAGAAATTGCATCGGAAGTAAATACAAAAGGCACAATGCCGACCTAAGTACAAGAAGACGGACTCTTCTTACTGACTATGTTTTGAACTATTCCTGTGACACTAGTTATAGATTACGATGCTTCGATTCAGGTTTACTGTATCCCTCTAACCTTCTTATTGACGATGAAACACAGAAATTGCATCGGAATTAAATACAAAAGGCGCAATGCCGACTTAAGTACAAGAAGGCTGACTCTTCCTACTGTCTATGTTTTAATCCATTCCTGTGCCACTAGTTGTAGAATCCGATGCTTCACTTCAGGTGTACTGTATCCCTTGGACCTTCTTATTGACGATGAAACACAGAAATTGAATCGGAAGTAAAAAAAAAAGGCACAATGCCGACTTAAGTACAAGAATACTGACTCATCTTACTTTCTATGTTTTGAACCGTCCTTGTGACACTAGTTATAGATTCCGATGCTTCATTCCAGAATTACTGTATCCCTTGGACCTTCTTATTGACGATGAAACACAGAAATTGCCTCGGAATTAAATACACAAGGCACAATGCCGACTTAAGTACAAGAAGACTGACTCTTCTTACTGACTATGTTTTGAACTATTCCTGTGACACTAGTTATAGATTACGATGCTTCGCTTCAGGTTTACTGTATCCCTCTGACCTTCTTATTGGCGATGAAACACAGAAATTGCATCGGAATTAAATACAATAGGCACAATGCCGACTAAAGTACAAGAAGACTGACTCTTCTGACAGGCTATGTTTTGAACCATTCCTGTGACACTAGTTTTAGCTTCCGATGCTTCACTTCAGGTTTACTGTATCCCTTGGACCTTCTTATTGACGATGAAACACAGAATTGCACCGGAATTAAATACAAAAGGCACAATGCCGAATTAAGTACATGAAGACTGACTCTTCTTACTGTCTATGTTTTGAACCATTCCTGTGACACTAGTTATAGATTCCAATTCTTCAATTTAGGTCTACTGTATCCCTTGGACCTTCTTATTGACGAGGAAACACAGATTTAGCATCGGGATTAAATACAAAAGGCACAATGCCGAATTAAGTACAAGAAGACTGACTCTTCTTACTGTCTATGTGTTGAACTATTCCTGTGACACTAGTTATAGACTCCGATGCTTCACTCCAGGTTTACTGTATACCTCTGGCCTTCTTATTGACGATGAAACACAGAAATTGCTTGGGAACTAAATACAAAAGGCACACTGCCGACTTAAGTAAAAGAAGACTGACTCTTCCTACGGTCTATGCTTTGAACCATTCCTGTGACACTAGTTATAGATTCCGATGCTTCACTTGAGGTTTACTGTATCCCTCTGACCATCTTCTTGACGATGAAACACAGAAATTGCATCGGAATTAAATACAAAAGGCATAATACGGACTTAAGTACAAGAAGACTGACTCTTATTCCTGACTATATTTCGAACCATTCCTGTGACACTAGTCATAGATTCCGATGCTTACTTCATGATTACTGTATCCCTTGGACTTTCCTATAGACGATGTAACACAGAAATTGCAACGGAATCAAATACAAAAGGCACAATGCCGACATAAGTACAAGAAGACTGACGCTTCTTACTGCCTATGTTTGAACCATTCCTGTGAAACTAGTTATAGATTCCGATGCTTCACTTCAGGTTTACAGTAACCCTTTGGCCTTCTTATTGACGATGAAACACAGAATTGCATCGGAATTAAATACAAAAGGCACAATGCCGAATTAAGTACACGAAGACTGACTCTTCTTTCTGTCTATGCTTTGAAGTATTCCTGTGACACTAGAAATGAACTCCGATGCTTCACACCTGGTTTACTGTATCCCTTGGACCTTCTTATTGACGATGAAACACAGAAATTGCATCGGAATGAAATACAAAAGGCACAATGCCGACTTAAGTACAAGAAGACTGACTCTTCTTACTGTCTATGTTTTGAACCATTCCTGTGACTCTAGTTATAGATTCCGATGCTTCAATTCAGGTTTACTGTATCCCTCTAACCTACGTATTGACGATAAGACACAGAAATAGCATCGGAATTAAAAACAAATGGCACAATGCCGACTTAAGTACATGTAGACTGACTTTACCTACTGTCTATGTTTTGAACCATTCCTGTGACACTAGTTATGGATTCCGATGGTTCATTTCAGGTTTACTGTGTCCCTTGGACCTTCTTGTTGACGATGAAGCACAGAAATTGCATCGGAATTAAATACAAAAGGCACAATGCCGACATAAGTACAAGAAGACAGACTCTTCTTTCTGTCTATGTTTTGAACCATTCCTGTGACACCAGTTATAGACTCCGATGCGTCACTCCTGGTTTACTGTACCCCTTGGACCTTCTTACTGACGATGAAACACAGAAATTGCATCGGAATTAAATACAATAGGCACAATGCCGACTTAAGTACAAGAAGACTGACAATTCCTACTGTCTATGTTTTGAACCGGTCCTGTGACACTAGTCATAGATTCCGATGCTTCACTTCAGGTTTACTGTATCCCTTGGACCTTCTTATAGACGATGAAACAGAGAAATTGCATCGGAATTAAATACAAAAGGCACAATACCGACTTAAATACAAGAAGACTGA
This sequence comes from Schistocerca piceifrons, assembly GCF_021461385.2. Taxonomy (NCBI): domain Eukaryota; kingdom Metazoa; phylum Arthropoda; class Insecta; order Orthoptera; family Acrididae; genus Schistocerca; species Schistocerca piceifrons. Next base: position 257,832 of record NW_025727289.1, on the reverse strand, counting down.
CTCTTCTTACTGACTATGTTTGAACCATTCCTGTGACACTAGTCATAGATTCCGATGCTTAACTTCAGAATTACTGTAGCCCTCAGACCATCTTATTCCCGATGAAACACAGATATTGCATAGGAATTAAATACAAAAGGCACAATACCGACTTAAATACAAGAAGACTGACTCTTCTTACTGTCTATGATTTGAACCATCCCTGTGACACTAGTTATAGATTCCGATGCTTCACTTCAGGTTTACTGTATCCCTTGGACCTTCTTATTGACGATGAAACACATAAATTGCATCGGAATTAAATAGAAAAGGCACAATGCCGACTTAAGTACAGGAATACTGACTCATCTTACTGTCTATGTTTTGAACCGTGTCTGTGACACTAATTATACATTCCGAAGTTTCACTCCAGGTTTGCTGTATCCCTTGGACCTTTTTAGTGACGTTGAAACACAGACATTGCATCGGAATTATATACAAAAGGCACAACGCCGACTTAAGTACAAGAAGACTGAGTCTTCTTACTGACTATGTTTCGAACCATTCCTGTGACACTTGTTATAGACTCCGATGCTGCACTTCAGGTTTACTGTATCCCTCTGACCTTCTTATTGACGATGAAACACAAAAATTGCATCGGAATTAAATACAAAAGGCACAATGCCGAATTAAGTACAAGATGACTGACTCTTCTTACTGTCTATGTGTTGAACCATTTCTGCGACACTAGTTGTAGATTCCGATGCTTCACTTCAGGTTTACTGTATCCCTCTGACCTTCTTATTGACGATGAAACACAGAAATTGCATCGGAATTAAATACAAAAGGCACAATGCCAACTTAAGTACAAGAAGACTGACTCTTCCGACTGTCTATGTTTTGAACCATTCCTGTGAGACTAGTTATAGATTCCGATGCTTCACTCCAGGTTTACTGAGTCCCTTGGACCTTCTTATTGACGATGAAACACAGAAATTGCGTCGGAATTAAATACAATAGGCACAATGCCGACATAAGTACAAGAAGACTGACTCTTCCCAGTGTCTACGTTTTGAACCATTCCTGTGGCACTAGTTATAGATTCCGATGCTTCACTTCTGGTTTACTGTATCCCTTGGACCTTCTTATTGACGATGAAACACAGAAATTGCATCGGAATTAAATACAAAAGGCACAATGCCGACTTAAGTACAAGAAGACTGACACTTCTTACTGTCTATGTTTTGAACCATTCCTGTGACTCTAGTTATAGATTCCGATGCTTCACTTCAGGTTCACTGTATCCCTCTAACCTTCGTATTGACGATGAGACACAGAAATAGCATCGGAATTAAAAGCAAATGGCACAATGCCGACTTAAGTACATGTAGACTGACTTTACCTACTGTCTATGATTCGAACCATTCCTGTGACACTAGTTATAGATTCCGATGGTTCATTTCAGGTTTACTGTATCCCTTGGACCTTCTTGTTGACGATGAAACACAGAAATTCCATCGGAATTAAATACAAAAGGCACAATGCCGAGTTTAGTACAAGAAGACTGACTCTTCTTTCTGTCTATGCTTTGAACCATTCCTGTGACACTAGTTATAGACTCCGATGCGTCCCTCCTGGTTTACTGTATCCCTTGGACCTTCTTATTGACGATGATACACAGAAATTGATTCGGAATTAAATACAAAATGCGCAATGCTGAATTAAGTACAAGAAGACTGACTCTTCTTACTGTCTATGATTTGAACCATCCCTGTGACACTAGTTATAGATTCCGATGCTTCACTCCAGGTTTACTTTATCCCTATGACCTTCTCGTTGACGATGAAACACAGAAATTGCATCGGAATTAAATACAATAGGCACAATGCCGACTTAAGTACAAGAAGACTGACTGTTCCTACTGTCTATGTTTTGAACCGCTCCTGTGACACTAGTCATAGATTCCGATGCTTCACTTCAGGTTTACTGTATCCCTTGGACCTTCTTATAGACGATGAAACACAGAAATTGCATCGGAATTAAATACAAAAGGCACAATACCGACTTAAATACAAGAAGACTGACTCTTCTTACTGTCTATGTTTGAACCATTCCTGTGACACTAGTCATAGATTCCGATGCTTAACTTCAGAATTACTGTATCCCTCAGACCTTCTTATTCCCGATGAAACACAGATATTGCATAGGAATTAAATACAATCGGCACAATGCCGACTAAAGTACAAGAAGACTGACTCTTCTGACAGTCTATGTTTTGAACCATTCCTGTGACACTAGTTTTAACTTCCGATGCTTCACTTCAGGTTTACTGTATCCCTTGGACCTTCTTATTGACGATGAAACACATAAATTGCATCGGAATTAAATAGAAAAGGCACAATGCCGACTTAAGTACAGGAATACTGACTCATCTTACTGTCTACGTTTTGAACCGTGTCTGTGACACTAATTATACATTCCGAAGTTTCACTCCAGGTTTGCTGTATCCCTTGGACCTTATTAGTGACGTTGAAACACAGACATTGCATCGGAATTAAATACAAAAGGCACAACGCCGACTTAAGTACAAGAAGACTGATTCTTCTTACTGACTATGTTTCGAACCATTCCTGTGACACTAGTTATAGACTCCGATGCTGCACTTCAGGTTTACTGTATCCCTCTGACCTTCTTATTGACGATGAAACACAAAAATTGCATCGGAATTAAATACAAAAGGCACAACGCCGAATTAAGTACAAGATGACTCACTCTTCTTACTGTCTATGTGTTGAACCATTCCTGCGACACTAGTTGTAGATTCCGATGCTTCACTTCAGGTTTACTGTATCCCTCTGACCTTCTTATTGACGATGAAACACAGAAATTGCATCGGAATTAAATACAAAAGGCACAATGCCAACTTAAGTACAAGAAGACTGACTCTTCCGACTGTCTATGCTTTGAACCATTTCTGTGAGACTAGTTATAGATTCCGATGCTTCACTCCAGGTTTGCTGTGTCCCTTGGACCTTCTTATTGACGATGAAACACAGAAATTGCGTCGGAATTAAATACAATAGGCACAATGCCGACTTAAGTACAAGAAGACTGACTCTTCCCAGTGTCTACGTTTTGAACCATTCCTGTGGCACTAGTTATAGATTCCGATGCTTCACTTCTGGTTTACCGTATCCCTTGGACCTTCTTATTGACGATGAAACACAGAAATTGCATCGGAATTAAATACAAAAGGCACAATGCCGACTTAAGTACAAGAAGACTGACACTTCTTACTGTCTATGTTTTGAACCATTCCTGTGACTCTAGTTATAGATTCCGATGCTTCACTTCAGGTTTACTGTATCCCTCTAACTTTCGTATTGACGATGAGACACAGAAATAGCATCGGAATTAAAAACAAATGGCACAATGCCGACTTAAGTACATGTAGACTGACATTACCTACTGTCTATGATTTGAACCATTCCTGTGACACTAGTTATAGATTCCGATGGTTCATTTCAGGTTTACTGTATCCCTTGGACCTTCTTGTTGACGATGAAACACAGTAATTGCATCGGAATTAAATACAAAAGGCACAATGCCGAGTTAAGTACAAGAAGACTGACTCTTCTTTCTGTCTATGCTTTGAACCATTCCTGTGACACTAGTTATAGACTCCGATGCGTCCCTCCTGGTTTACTGTATCCCTTGGACCTTCTTATTGACGATGAAACACAGAAATTGATTCGGAATTAAATACAAAATGCACAATGCTGAATTAAGTACAAGAAGACTGACTCTTCTTACTGTCTATGATTTGAACCATCCCTGTGACACTAGTTATAGATTCCCATGCTTCACTCCAGGTTTACTTTATCCCTATGACCTTCTCGTTGACGATGAAACACAGAAATTGCATCGGAATTAAATACAAAAGGCACAATACCGACTTAAGTACAAGAAGACTGACTCTTCTTACTGACTATGTTTGAACCATTCCTGTGACACTAGTTATAGATTCCGATGCTTAACTTCAGAATTACTGTATCCCTCAGACCTTCTTATTCCCGATGAAACACAGATATTGCATAGGAATTAAATACAAACGGCACAATGCCGACTTAAGTACAAGAAGACTGACTCTTCTGACAGTCTATGTTTTGAACCATTCCTGTGACACTAGTTATAGATTCCCATGCTTCACTCCAGGTTTACTTTATCCCTATGACCTTCTCGTTGACGATGAAACACAGAAATTGCATCGGAATTAAATACAAAAGGCACAATACCGACTTAAATACAAGAAGACTGACTCTTCTTACTGTCTATGTTTGAACCATTCCTGTGACACTAGTCATAGATTCAGATGCTTAACTTCAGAATTACTGTATCCCTCAGACCTTCTTATTCCCGATGAAACACAGATATTGCATAGGAATTAAATACAAACGGCACAATGCCGACTAAAGTACAAGAAGACTGACTCTTCTGACAGTCTATGTTTTGAACCATTCCTGTGACACTAGTTTTAACTTCCGATGCTTCACTTCAGGTTTACTGTATCCCTTGGACCTTCTTATTGACGATGAAACACATAAATTGCATCGGAATTAAATAGAAAAGGCACAATGCCGACTTAAGTACAGGAATACTGACTCATCTTACTGTCTATGTTTTGAACCGTGTCTGTGACACTAATTATACATTCCGAAGTTTCACTCCAGGTTTGCTGTATCCCTTGGACCTTATTAGTGACGTTGAAACACAGACATTGCATCGGAATTAAATACAAAAGGCACAACGCCGACTTAAGTACAAGAAGACTGAGTCTTCTTACTGACTATATTTCGAACCATTCCTGTGACACTAGTTATAGACTCCGATGCTGCACTTCAGGTTTACTGTATCCCTCTGACCTTCTTATTGACGATGAAACACAGAAATTGCATCGGAATTAAATACAAAAGGCACAATGCCGAATTAAGTACAAGATGACTGACTCTTCTTACTGTCTATGTGTTGAACCATTCCTGCGACACTAGTTGTAGATTCCGATGCTTCACTTCAGGTTTACTGTATCCCTCTGACCTTCTTATTGACGATGAAACACAGAAATTGCATCGGAATTAAATACAAAAGGCACAATGCCAACTTAAGTACTAGAAGACTGACTCTTCCGACTGTCTATGCTTTGAACCATTCCTGTGAGACTAGTTATAGATTCCGATGCTTCACTCCAGGTTTACTGTGTCCCTTGGACCTTCTTATTGACGATGAAACACAGAAATTGCGTCGGAATTAAATACAATAGGCACAATGCCGACTTAAGTACAAGAAGACTGACTCTTCCCAGTGTCTACGTTTTGAACCATTCCTGTGGCACTAGTTATAGATTCCGATGCTTCACTTCTGGTTTACCGTATCCCTTGGACCTTCTTATTGACGATGAAACACAGAAATTGCATCGGAATTAAATACAAAAGGCACAATGCCGACTTAAGTACAAGAAGACTGACACTTCTTACTGTCAATGTTTTGAACCACTCCTGTGACTCTAGTTATAGATTCCGATGCTTCACTTCAGGTTCACTGTATCCCTCTAACCTTCGTATTGACGATGAGACACAGAAATAGCATCGGAATTAAAAACAAATGGCACAATGCCGACTTAAGTACATGTAGACTGACTTTACCTACTGTCTATGATTTGAACCATTCCTGTGACACTAGTTATAGATTCCGATGGTTCATTTCAGGTTTACTGTATCCCTTGGACCTTCTTGTTGACGATGAAACACAGAAATTCCATCGGAATTAAATACAAAAGGCACAATGCCGAGTTTAGTACAAGAAGACTGACTCTTCTTTCTGTCTATGCTTTGAACCATTCCTGTGACACTAGTTATAGACTCCGATGCGTCCCTCCTGGTTTACCGTATCCCTTGGACCTTCTTATTGACGATGATACACAGAAATTGATTCGGAATTAAATACAAAATGCGCAATGCTGAATTAAGTACAAGAAGACTGACTCTTCTTACTGTCTATGATTTGAACCATCCCTGTGACACTAGTTATAGATTCCGATGCTTCACTCCAGGTTTACTTTATCCCTATGACCTTCTCGTTGACGATGAAACACAGAAATTGCATCGGAATTAAATACAATAGGCACAATGCCGACTTAAGTACAAGAAGACTGACTGTTCCTACTGTCTATGTTTTGAACCGTTCCTGTGACACTAGTCATAGATTCCGATGCTTCACTTCAGGTTTACTGTATCCCTTGGACCTTCTTATAGACGATGAAACACAGAAATTGCATCGGAATTAAATACAAAAGGCACAATACCGACTTAAATACAAGAAGACTGACTCTTCTTACTGTCTATGTTTGAACCATTCCTGTGACACTAGTCATAGATTCCGATGCTTAACTTCAGAATTACTGTATCCCTCAGACCTTCTTATTCCCGATGAAACACAGATATTGCATAGGAATTAAATACAATCGGCACAATGCCGACTAAAGTACAAGAAGACTGACTCTTCTGACAGTCTATGTTTTGAACCATTCCTGTGACACTAGTTTTAACTTCCGATGCTTCACTTCAGGTTTACTGTATCCCTTGGACCTTCTTATTGACGATGAAACTCATAAATTGCATCGGAATTAAATAGAAAAGGCACAATGCTGACTTAAGTACAGGAATACTGACTCATCTTACTGTCTACGTTTTGAACCGTGTCTGTGACACTAATTATACATTCCGAAGTTTCACTCCAGGTTTGCTGTATCCCTTGGACCTTATTAGTGACGTTGAAACACAGACATTGCATCGGAATTAAATACAAAAGGCACAACGCCGACTTAAGTACAAGAAGACTGATTCTTCTTACTGACTATGTTTCGAACCATTCCTGTGACACTAGTTATAGACTCCGATGCTGCACTTCAGGTTTACTGTATCCCTCTGACCTTCTTATTGACGATGAAACACAAAAATTGCATCGGAATTAAATACAAAAGGCACAACGCCGAATTAAGTACAAGATGACTCACTCTTCTTACTGTCTATGTGTTGAACCATTCCTGCGACACTAGTTGTAGATTCCGATGCTTCACTTCAGGTTTACTGTATCCCTCTGACCTTCTTATTGACGATGAAACACAGAAATTGCATCGGAATTAAATACAAAAGGCACAATGCCAACTTAAGTACAAGAAGACTGACTCTTCCGACTGTCTATGCTTTGAACCATTTCTGTGAGACTAGTTATAGATTCCGATGCTTCACTCCAGGTTTGCTGTGTCCCTTGGACCTTCTTATTGACGATGAAACACAGAAATTGCGTCGGAATTAAATACAATAGGCACAATGCCGACTTAAGTACAAGAAGACTGACTCTTCCCAGTGTCTACGTTTTGAACCATTCCTGTGGCACTAGTTATAGATTCCGATGCTTCACTTCTGGTTTACCGTATCCCTTGGACCTTCTTATTGACGATGAAACACAGAAATTGCATCGGAATTAAATACAAAAGGCATAATACCGACTTAAGTACAAGAAGACTGACTCTTATTCCTGACTATACTTTGAACCATTCCTGTGACACTAGTCATAGATTCAGATGCTTAACTTCAGAATTACTGTATCCCTCAGACCTTCTTATTCCCGATGAAACACAGATATTGCATAGGAATTAAATACAAACGGCACAATGCCGACTAAAGTACAAGAAGACTGACTCTTCTGACAGTCTATGTTTTGAACCATTCCTGTGACACTAGTTTTAACTTCCGATGCTTCACTTCAGGTTTACTGTAACCCTTGGACCTTCTTATTGACGATGAAACACATAAATTGCATCGGAATTAAATAGAAAAGGCACAATGCCGACTTAAGTACAGGAATACTGACTCATCTTACTGTCTATGTTTTGAACCGTGTCTGTGACACTAATTATACATTCCGAAGTTTCACTCCAGGTTTGCTGTATCCCTTGGACCTTATTAGTGACGTTGAAACACAGACATTGCATCGGAATTAAATACAAAAGGCACAACGCCGACTTAAGTACAAGAAGACTGAGTCTTCTTACTGACTATGTTTCGAACCATTCCTGTGACACTAGTTATAGACTCCGATGCTGCACTTCAGGTTTACTGTATCCCTCTGACCTTCTTATTGACGATGAAACACAGAAATTGCATCGGAATTAAATACAAAAGGCACAATGCCGAATTAAGTACAAGATGACTGACTCTTCTTACTGTCTATGTGTTGAACCATTCCTGCGACACTAGTTGTAGATTCCGATGCTTCACTTCAGGTTTACTGTATCCCTCTGACCTTCTTATTGACGATGAAACACAGAAATTGCATCGGAATTAAATACAAAAGGCACAATGCCAACTTAAGTACTAGAAGACTGACTCTTCCGACTGTCTATGCTTTGAACCATTCCTGTGAGACTAGTTATAGATTCCGATGCTTCACTCCAGGTTTACTGTGTCCCTTGGACCTTCTTATTGACGATGAAACACAGAAATTGCGTCGGAATTAAATACAATAGGCACAATGCCGACTTAAGTACAAGAAGACTGACTCTTCCCAGTGTCTACGTTTTGAACCATTCCTGTGGCACTAGTTATAGATTCCGATGCTTCACTTCTGGTTTACCGTATCCCTTGGACCTTCTTATTGACGATGAAACACAGAAATTGCATCGGAATTAAATACAAAAGGCACAATGCCGACTTAAGTACAAGAAGACTGACACTTCTTACTGTCTATGTTTTGAACCATTCCTGTGACTCTAGTTATAGATTCCGATGCTTCACTTCAGGTTTACTGTATCCCTCTAACTTTCGTATTGACGATGAGACACAGAAATAGCATCGGAATTAAATACAAAAGGCACAATGCCGAATTAAGTACAAGAAGACTGACTCCTCTTACTGACTATGTTTTGAATCATTCCTGTGGCACTAGTTATAGATTCCGATGCTTCAATTCAGGTCTACTGTATCCCTTGGAATTTCTTATTGACGATGAAACACAGATTTTGCATCGGAATTAAATACAAAAGGCACAATGCCGACTTAAGTACAATAATACTGACTCATCTTACTTTCTATGTTTTGAACCGTCCCTGTGACACTAGTTATAGATTCCGATGCTTCACTCCAGAATTACTATATTTCTTGGACTATCTTATTGACGATGAAACACAGAGATTGCATCGGAATTAAATACAAAAGGCACAATGCTGAATTAAGTACAAGAAGACTGACTCTTCTTACTGTCTATGTGTTGAACCATTCCTGTGACACTAGTTATAGACTCCGATGCTTCACTCCAGGTTTACTGTATTCCTCTGACCTTCTATTGGCGATGAAACACAGAAATTGCTTAGGAATTAAATACGAAAGGCACAATGCCGACATAAGTAAAAGAAGACTGACTCTTCCTACGGTCTATGTTTTGAACCATTCCTATGACACTAGTTATAGATTCCGATGCTTCACTTCAGGTTTACTGTATCCCTGTGACCTTCTTATTGACGATGAAACACAGAAAATGCATCGGAATTAAATACAAAAGGCATAATACCGACTTAAGTACAAGAAGACTGACTCTTATTCCTGACTATACTTTGAACCATTCCTGTGACACTAGTCATAGATTCCGATGCTTAACTTCAGGATTACTGCATCCCTTGGACCTTCTTATTGACGATGAAACACAGAAATTGCATCGGAATTAAATACAAAAGGCACAATGCCGACACAAGTACAAAAGACTGAGACTTCTTACTGACTAACCTTTGAACCATTCCTGTGACACTAGTTATAGATTCCGATGCTTCACTTCAGGTTTACTGTATCCCTGTGGCCTTCTTATTGACGATGAAACACAGGAATTGCATCGGAATTAAATACAAAAGGCACAATGCCGAATTAAGTACAAGAAGATTGACTCTTCTTTCTGTCTATGCTTTGAACCATTCTTGTGACACTAGTTATAGACTCTGATGCTTCACTCCTGGTTTACTGTTTCCCTTGGACCTTCCTATTGACGATGCAACACAGAAATTGCATCGGAATTAAATACAAAAGGCATAATACCGACTTAAGTACAAGAAGACTGACTCTTATTCCTGACTATATTTTGAACCATTCCTGTGACACTAGTCATAGATTTCGATGCTTACTTCAGGATTATTGTTTCCCTTGGACTCTCTTATAGACGATGTAACACAGAAATTGCATCGGAATCAAATACAAAAGGCACAATGCCGACATAAGCACAAGAAGACTGACACTTCTTACTGTCGATGTTTTGAACCATTCCTGTGACACTAGTTATAGATTCCGATGCTGCACTTCAGGTTTACAGTATCCCTCTGGCCTTCTTATTGACGATGAAACACAGAAAGTGCATCGGAATTAAATACAAAAGGCACAATGCCGACTTAAGTACAAGAAGACTGACTCTTCTAACTGTCTATGTTTTGAACCGTTCCTGTGACTCTAGTTATAGATTCCGATGCTTCACTTCAGGTTTACTGTATCCCTCTAACCTTCGTATTGACGATGAGACACAGAAATAGCATCGGAATTAAAAACAAATGGCACAATGCCGACTTAAGTACATGTAGACTGACGTTACCTACTGTCAGTGCTTTGAACCATTCCTGTGACACTAGTTATAGATTCCGATGGTTCATTTCAGGTTTACTGTATCCCTTGGACCTTCTTGTTGACGATGAAACACAGAAACTGCATCGGAATTAAATACAAAAGGCACAATGCCGACTTAAGTACAAGAAGACTGACTCTTCTTTCTGTCTATGCTTTGAACCATTCCTGTGACACTAGTTATAGACTCCGATGCGTCACTCCTGGTTTACTGTATCCCTTGGACCTTCTTATTGACGATGAAACACAGAAATTGAATCGGAATTAAATTTATAAATGCGCAATGCCGAATTAAGTACAAGAAGACTGACTCTTCTTACTGACTATGTTTTGAACCATTCCTGTGACACTAGTCATAGATTCCGATGCTTACCTTCAGAATTACTGTATCCCTCAGACCTTCTTATTGCCGATGAAACACAGATATTGCATCAGAATTAAATAGAAAATGCACAGTGATGACTTAAGTACAAGAAGACTGACTCTTCTTACTGACTATGTTTTGAACTATTCCTGTGACACTAGTTATTGATTCCGATGCTTCACTTCATGTTTACTGTATCCCTCTGACCTTCGTATTGACGATGAAACACAGAAATTGCATCGGAATTAAATACAAAAGGCACAATGCCGACTTAAGTACAAGAAGACTGACTCTTCCAACTGTCTATGTTTCGAACCATTCCTGTGACACTAGTTATAGATTCCGATGCTTCAATTGAGGTCTACTGTATCCCTTGGACCTTCTTATTGACGATGAAACACAGATTTTGCATCGGAATTAAATACAAAAGGCACAATGCCGAATTAAGTACAATAAGACTGACTCTTCTTACTGTCTATGTGTTGAAACATTCCTGTGACACTAGTTATAGACTCCGATGCTTCACTCCAGGTTTACTGTATCCCTCTGATCTTCTTATTGACGATGAAACACAGAAATTGCTTAGGAATTAAATACAAAAGGCATAATACCGACTTAAGTACAAGAAGACTTACTCTTATTCCTGACTATACTTTGAACCATTCCTGTGCCACTAGTCATAGATTCCGATGCTTAACTTCAGGATTACTGCATCCCTTGGACCTTCTTATTGACGATGAAACACAGTAATTGCATCGGAATTAAATACAAAAGGCACAATGCCGACATAAGTACAAAAGACTGACACTTCTTACTGACTAAGCTTTGAACCATTCCTGTGACACTAGTTTTAGATTCCGATGCTTCACTTCAGGTTTATTGTATCCCTCTGGCCTTCTTATTGACGATGAAACACAGAAATTGCATCGGAATTAAATACAAAAGGCACAATGCCGATTTAAGTACAAGATGATTGGCTCTTCTTTCTGTCTATGCTTTGAACCATTCCTGTGACACTAGTTATAGACTCCGATGCTTCACTCCTGGTTTACTTTATCCCTTGGACCTTCTTATTGACGATGAAACACAGAAATTGCATCGGAACTATATACAAAAGGCACAATGCCGACTTAAGTACAAGAAGACTGACACTTCTTACTGACTAAGCTTTGAACCATTCCTGAGACACTAGTTTTAGATTCCGATGCTTCACTTCAGGTTTATTGTATCCCTCTGGCCTTCTTATTGACGATGAAACACAGAAATTGCATCGGAATTAAATACAAAAGTCACAATGCCGACTTAAGTACAAGAAGACTGACTCTTCTTACTGACTATGTTTTGAACTATTCCTGTGACACTAGTTATAGATTACGATGCTTCGCTTCAGGTTTACTGTATCCCTCTGACCTTCTTATTGACGATGAAACACAGAAATTGCATCGGAATTAAATACAAAAGGCACAATGCCGAATTAAGTACAAGAAGACTCACTCTTCTTACTGTCTATGTGTTGAACCACTCCTGTGACACTAGTTTTAGACTCCGATGCTCCACTCCAGGTTTACTGTATCCCTCTGACCTTCTTATTGACGATGAAACACAGAAATTGCTTCAGAATTAAATACAAAAGGCGCAATGCCGACTTAAGTAAAAGAAGACTGACTCTTCCAACGGTCTATTCTTTGAACCATTCCTGTGACACTAGTTATAGATTCCGATGCTTCACTTCAGGTTTACTGTATCCCTGTGACCTTCTTATTGACGATGAAACACAGAAATTGCATCGGAATTAAATACAAAAGGCACAATGCCGACATAAGTACAAGAAGACTGACACTTCTTACTGACTAAGTTTTGAACCATTCCTGTGACACTAGTTGTAGTTTCCGATGCTTCACTTCAGGTTTACTGTATCCCTCTGGCCTTTTTATTGACGATAAAACACAGAATTGCATCGGAATTAAATACAAAAGGCACAATGCCGAATTAAGTACAAGAAAACTGACTCTTCTTTCTGTCTATGCTTTGAACCATTCCTGTGACACTAGTTATAGACTCCAATGCTTCACTCCTGGTTTTCTGTATCCCTTGGACCTTCGTATTGACGATGAAACACAGAAATTGCATCGGAATTAAATACAAAAGGCACAATGCCGACTTAACTACAAGAAGACTGACTCTTCTTACTGTCTATGTTTGAACCATTCCTGTGACTCTAGTTATAGATTCCGATGCTTCACTTCAGGTTTACTGTATCCCTCTAACCTTCTTATTGACGATGAGACACAGAAATAGCATCGGAATTAAATACAAATGTCACAATGCCGACTTAAGTTCATGTAGACTGACTTTTAGTACTGTCTATGTTTGGAAACCATTCCTGTGACACTAGTTATAGATTCCGATTGTTCATTTCAGTTTTACTGTGTCCCGTGGACCTTCTTATTGACGATGAAACACAGAAATTGCATCGGAATTAAATACAAAAGGCACAATGTCGACTTAAGTACAAGAAGACTGACTCTTCTTTCTGTCTATGCTTTGAACCATTCCATGTGACACTAGATATAGACTCCGATGCGTCACTCTAGGTTTACTGTATCCCTTGGACCTTCTTATTGACGATGAAACACAGAAATTGCATCGGAATTAAATACAAAAGGCACAATGCCGAATTAAGTACAAGAAGACTGATTCTTCTTATTGTCTATGATTTGAACCATTCCTGTGGCTCTAGTTATGGATTCCGATGCTTCACTCCAAGTTTACTGTATCCCTTGGACCTTATTATTGACGATGAAACACAGAAATTGCATTAGAATTAAATAGAAAATGCAAGGTGATGACTTAAGTACAAGAAGACTGACTCTTCTTACTGACTATGTTTTGAAACAATCCTGTGACACTAATTATAGATTCCGATGCTTCACTTCAGATTTACTGAATCCCTTGGACCTTCTTATTGACGATCAAACACAGAAAATGCATCGGAATTAAATACAAAAGGCACAATGCCGATTTAAGTACAAGTAGACTGACTCTTCTTACTGTTTACGTTTTGAACCATTCCTGTGACTCTAGTTATAGATTCCGATGCTTCACTCCAGGTTTACTGTATACCTTGGACCTTCTTATCGACGATGAAACACAGGAATGGCATCAGAATTAAATAGAAAATGCAAAGTGATGACTTAAGTACAAGAAGACTGACTCTTCTTACTGACTATGTTTTGAACCAATCCTGTGACACTAATTATAGATTCCGATGCTTCACATCAGGTTTACTGTATACCTTATACCTTCTTATTGACGATGAAACACAGAAATTGCATCGGAATTAGATACAAAAGGCACAATGCCGACTTAAGTACAAGAATACTGACTCATCTTACTTTCTATGTTTTGAACCGTCCCTGTGACACTAGTTATAGATTCCGATGCATCACTCCAGGTTTACAGTATCCCTTGGACCTTCTTATTGACGATGAAACACAGAAATTGCATCGGAATTAAATACAAAAGGCACAATACCGACATAAGTACAAGAATACTGACTCTTCCTACTGACTATGTTTTGAACCATTCCTGTGACACTAGTTATAGACTGCGATGCTTCACTTTAGGTTTACTGTATCCCTCACACCTTCTTGTTGACGATGAAACACAGAAATTGCATCGGAATTAAATATAAAATGCACAATACCGACATAAGTACACGAATACTGACTCTTCTTACTGACTATGTTTTGAACCATTCGTGTGACACTAGTCATAGATTCCGATGCTTCACTTCAGGTTTACTGTATCCCTGAAACCTTCTCATTGACGATGAATTACAGAAATTGCATCGGAATTAAATACAAAAGGCACAATGCCGACTGAAGTATAGGAATACTGACTCATCTTACTTTCTATGTTTTGAACCGTCTCTGTGACACTAGTTATACATTCCGATGCTTCACTCCAGGTTTGCTGTATCCCTTGGACCTGCTTATTGACGCTGAAACACAGACATTGAATCGGAATTAAATACAAAAGGCACAACACCGACTTAAGTACAAGAAGACTGACTCTTCTTACTGACTATGTTTTGAACCATTTCTGTGACACTAGTTATAGATTCCGATGCTGCACTTCAGGTTTACAGTATCCCTCTGACCTTCTTATTGATGATGAAACATAGAAATTGCATCGGAATTAAATACAAAAGGCACAATGCCGAATTAAGTACAAGAAGACTGACTCTTCTTACTGTCTATGGGTTGAACCATTCCTGTAACACTAGTTATAGATTCCGATGCTTCACTTCAGGTTTACTGTATCCCTCTGACCTTCTTATTGACGATGAAACACAGAAATTGTATCGGAATTAAATACAAAAGGCACAATACCGACTTAAGTACAAGAAGACTGACTCTTCTTACTGACTATGCTTTGAACAATACCTGTGGCACTAGTCATAGGTTCCAATGCTTAACTTCAGGATTACTGTATCCCTTGGACCTTCTTATTGACGATGAAACGCAGAAATTGCATCGGAATTATATACAAAAGGCACAATGCCGAATTAAGTACAAGAAGACTGACTCTTCTTACTGTCTATGTTTGAACCTTTCCTGTGACACTAGTAATAGACTCCGATGCTTCACTCCAGGTTTACTGTATCCCTTGGACCTTCTTCTTGACGATGAAACACAGAAATTGCATCGGAATTAAATACAAAAGGCTCAATGCCGACTTAAGTGCAAGAAGACTGACTCTTCTTACTGTCTGTGTTGTGAACCATTCCTGTGACTCTAGTTATAGATTCCGATGCTTCACTTCAGGTTTACTGTATCCCTCTGACCTTCTTATTGACGATGAAACACAGAAATTGCATCGGAATCAATTACAAATGCCACATGCCGACTTAAGTACAAGAAGACCGTGTCTTCTTACTGTCTATGTTTTGATCCATTCCTGTGACACTAGTTATAGATTCCGATGCTTCAATTCAGGTCTACTGTATCCCTTGGACCTTCTTATTGACGATGAAACACAGAAATTGCGTCGGAAGTAAATACAAAAATCACAATGCCGACTTAAGTACAAGAATACTGACTCATCTTACTTTCTATGCTTTTGAACCGTCCCTGTGACACTAGTTATAGATTCCGATCCTTCACTCCAGAATTACTGAATCCCTTGGACCTTCTTATTGACGATGAAACACAGAAATTGCATAGGAATCAAATACAAAAGGTACAATGCCGAGTTAAGTACAAGAAGACTGACTCTTCTTACTGACTATGTTTTGAACTATTCCTGTGACACTAGTTATAGATTACGATGCTTCGCGTCAGGTTTACTGTATAACTCTGACCTTCTTATTGACGATGAAACACAGAAATTGCATTGGAATTAAATTCAAAAGGCACAATGCCGAATTAAGTACAAGAAGACTGACTCTTCTTACTGTCTATGTGTTGAACCATTCCTGTGACACTAGTTATAGACTCCGATGCTTCACTCCAGGTTTACTGTATCCCTCTGACCTTCTTATCGACGATGAAACACAGAAATTGCTTCGGAATTAAATACAAAAGGCACAATGCCGACTTAAGTAAAAGAAGACTGACTCTTATTCCTGACTATATTTTGAACCATTCCTGTGACACTAGTCATACATTCCGATGCTTAACTTCAGGATTACTGTATTCCTTGGACCTTCTTATTGACGATGAAACACAGAATTGCATCGGAATTAAATACAAAAGGCACAATGCCGACATAACTACAAGAAGACTGACACTTCTTACTGACTAAGTTTTGAACGATTCCTGTGACACTAGTTATAGATTCCGATGCTTCACTTCAGGTTTACTGTATCCCTCTGGAATTCTTATTGACGATGAAACACAGAATTGCATCGGAATTAAATACAATACGCACAATGCCGAATTAAGTACAAGAAGACTGACTCTTCTTTCTGTCTATGCTTTGAACCATTTCTGTGACACTAGTTATAGACTCCGATGCTTCACTCCTGGTTTACTGTATCCCTTGGAACTTCTTATTGACGATGAAACACAGAAATTGCATCGGAATTAAATACAGAAGGCACAATGCCGACTTAAGTACAAGAAGACTGACTCTTCTTACTGTCTATGTTTTGAACCACTCCTGTGACTCTAGTTGTAGATTCCGATGCTTCACTTCAGGTTTACTGTATCCCTCTAACCGTCTTATTGACGATGAGACACAGAAATAGCATCGGAATTAAATACAAATGGCACAATGCCGACTTAAGTACATGTAGACTGACTTTTCCTACTGTCTATGTTTTGAACCATTCCTGTGACACTAGTTATAGATTCCGATGGTTCATTTCAGGTTTACTGTATCCTTTGGACCTTCTTATTGACGATGAAACACAGAAATTGCATCGGAATTAAATACAAAAGGCAGAATGCCGACTTAAGTACAAGAAGACTGATTCTTCTTTCTGTTTATGCTTTGAACCATTCCTGTGACACTAGTTATAGACTCCGATGCGTCACTCCAAGTTTACTGTATCCCTTGGACCTTCTTATTGACGATGAAACACAGAAATTGCATCGGAATTAAATACAAAAGGCACAATGCCGAATTAAATATAAGAAGACTGACTCTTCTTACTGTCTATGATTAGAACCATTCCTGTGACTCTAGTTATAGATTCCGATGCTTAACTTCAGCATTACTGTATCCCTCTGACCTTCTAAGTGACGATGAAGCACAGAAATTGCTTCGGAATTAAATACAAAAAGCACAATGCCGACTTAAGTACAAGAATAGCGACTCATCTTACTGTCTATGCGTTGCACCGCCCTGTGATACTAGTTATAAATTCCGATCCTTCACTCCAGGTTTAATGCATCCCTTTGACTTTCTTATTGACGATGTAACACAGAAATTGCATCGGAATTAATTACGAAAGGCACAATGCCGACTTAAGTAAAAGAAGTCTGACTCTTCTTACTGTCAATGTTTTGAACCATTCCTGTAACACTAGTTATAGATTCCGATGCTTCACTCCAGGTTTACTGTATCCCTTGGACCTTGTTATCGACGATGAATCGCAGAAATTGCATCAGAATTAAATAGAAAGTGCACAGTGATGACTTAAGTACAAGAAGACTGACTCTTCTTACTGACTGTGATATGAACCATTCCTGTGACACTAGTTATAGATTCCGATGCTTCGCTTCAGGTTTACTGTATCCCTCTGACCTTCTTATTGACGATGAAACACAGAAATTGCATCGGGATTAAATACAAAAGGCAAAATGCCGACTTAAGTACAAGAAGACTGACTCTTCATACTGACTATGTTTTGAACCATTCTTGTGACACAAGCTATAGATTCCGATGCTTCACTTCAGGTGTACTGTATCCTTTGGACCTTCTTATTGACGATGAAACCCAGAATTTGCATCGGAATTAAATACAAAAAGCACAATGCCGACTTAAGTACAGAAAGACTGACTCTTCTTACTATGCTTTGAACCATTCCTGTGACACGAGTTATAGATTCCTATGCTTCACATCAGGGTTACTGTATCCCTCTGACCTTCTTATTGACGATGAAACACAGAAATTGCATCGGAATTAAATACAAAAGGCACAATGCCGAATTAAGTACAAGAAGACTGACTCTTCTTACTGTCTATGTCTTGAACCATTCCTGTGACACTAGTTATAGACTCCAATGCTTCGATCCAGGTTTACCGTATGCCTCTGACCTTCTTATTGACGATGAAACACAGAAATTGCGTCGGAATTAAATACAAAAGGCACAATACCGACATATGTACAAGAATACTGACTCTTCTTACAGACTATCTTTTGAACCGTTCCTGTGACACTAGTCATAGATTCCGATGCTTCACTTCAGGATTACTGTATCTCTTGGACCTTCTTATTGACGATGAAACACAGAAATTTCATCGGAATTAAATACAAAAGGCACAATGCCGACTTAAGTACAGGAAGACTGACTCTTCATACTGACTATGCTTTTGAACCATTCCTGTGACACTAGTTATAGATTCCGATGCTTCACATCAGGGTTACTGTATCCCTCTGACCTTCCTATTGACGATGAAACACAGAAATTGCATCGGAATTAAATACAAAAGGCCCAATGCCGACTTAAGTACATGTAGACTGACTCTTGGTACTGTGAAAGATTTGAACCATTCCTGTGACACATGTTATAGAATCCGATGCTTCACTTCAGGTTCACTGTATCCCTTGGACCTTCTTGTTGATGATGAAACACAGAAATTGCAGCGGAATTAAATACAAAAGGCACAATGCCGACTTAACTTCGAGAAGACTGACTCTTCTTACTGACTATGCCTTGAACCATTCCTGTGACACTAGTTATAGATTTCGATGCTTAACTTCAGGATTACTGTATCCCGCTGACCTTCGTAGTGACGATGAAACACAGAAATTGCATTGGAATTAAATAGAAAAGGCACAATGCCGACTTAAGTTCAAGAATACTTACTCATCTTACTGTCTATGCTTTGAACCGTCCCTGTGACACTACTTATAGATTCCGATGCTTCACTCCAGGTTTAATGTATCCCTTTGACCTTCTTATTGACGATGAAACACAGAAATTGCATCGGAAATAAATACAAACGCACAATGCCGACATAAGTACAAGAAGACTGACCCTTCTTACTGACTATGTTTTGAACAACCCCTTTGACTCTAGTTATCGATTACGATGCGTCACTTCAGGTTTACTGTATTCCTCTGACCTTCTTATTGACGATGAAACACAGAAATTGCATCGGAAATAAATACAAAAGGCACAATGCCGAATTAAGTACAAGAAGACTGACTCTTATTAGTGTCTATGTTTTGAACCATTCCTGAGACACTAGTTATAGACTCCAATACATCACTCCAGGTTTACTGTATCCTTTGGACCTTCTTATTGACGATGAAACACAGATATTTCATCGCAATTAAATACAAAAGACAAAATGCCGACTTAAGTACAAGAAGACTGACTCTTCTTACTGTCTATATTTTGAACCATTCCTGTGACACTAGTTATAGATTCCGATGCTTCACTCCTGGTTTACTGTATCCCTTGGACCATCTTGTTGATGATGAAACACAGAAATTGCATCGGAATTAAATACAAAATGCACAATGCCGACTAAAGTACAAGAAGACTGATTCTTCTTACAGTCTATGTTTTGAACCATTCCTGTGACACTAATTCCGGTGCTTCACTCCTGGTTTACTGTATCCCTTGGACCTTCTTATTGACGATTAAACACAGAAATTGCATCGGAATTAAATACAAAAGGCACAATGCCGAATTAAATACAAGAAGACTGACTCTTATTACTGTCTATGTTTTGAACCATTCCTGAGACACTAGTTATAGACTCCAATACATCACTCCAGATTTACTGTATCCTTTGGACCTTCTTATTGACGATGAAACACAGATATTTCATCGGAATTCAATACAAAAGGCAAAATGCCGACTTAAGTACAAGAAGACTGACTCTTCTTACTGTCTATGTTTTGAACCATTCCTGTGACACTAGTTATAGATTCCGGTGCTTCACTCCAGGTTTACTGTATCCCTTGGACCTTCTTATTGACGATGAAACACAGAAATAGCATCCGAATTAAATACAAAAGGCACAATGCCGACTTAAGTACAAGAACACTGACTCTTCCTACTGTGTATGCTTTGAACCATTCCTGTGACACTAGTTATAGATTCCGATGCTTCACTTCAGGTTTACTGTATCCCTCTGACCTTTTTATCGACGATGAGACACAGAAATTGCATCGGAATTAAATACAAAAGGCACAATGCTGACTTAAGTACAAGAAGAATGACTCTTCTTACTGACTATGCTTTGAACCACTCCTGTGACACTAGTTATGGATTCCGATGCTTCACTTCAGGTTTACTGTATCAATTAAACCTTCTCATTGACGATGAATTACAGAAATTGCATCGGAATTAAATACAAAAGGCACATTGCCGACTTAAGTACAAGAAGACTGACTCTTATTACTGTCTATGTTCTGAACCGTTCCTGTGACACTAGTTATAGATTTCGATGCTTCAATTCAGGTCTACTGTATCCCTTGGACCTTCTTATTGACGACGAAACACAGAATTTGCATCGGAATTAAATACAAAAGGCACAATGCCGACTTAAGTAAAAAAAGTCTGACACTTCTTACTGTCAATGTTTTGAACCATTCCTGTGACACTAGTTATAGATTCCGATGCTTCACTCCAGGTTTACTGTATCCCTTGAACCATCTTGTTGACGATGAAACACAGAAATTGCATCAGAATTTAATAGGAAGTGCACAATACCGACATAAGTACAAGAAGACTGACTCTTCTTACTGACTGTGATATGAACCATTCCTGTGACACTAGTTATAGATTCCGATGCTTCGCTTCAGGTTTACTGTATCCCTCTGACCTTCTTTTTGACGATGAAACACAGAAATTGCATCGGAATTAAATACAAAAGGCACAATGCCGACTTAAGTACAAGAAGACTGACTCTTCATACTGACTATGTTTTGAAACATTCTTGTGACACAACCTATAGATTCCGATGCTTCACTTCAGGTTTACTGTATCCCTTGGACCTCTTTATTGACGATGAAACACAGAATTTGCATCGGAATTAAATTCAAAAAGCACAATGCCGACTTAAGTACAGAAAGACTGACTCTTCTTACTATGCTTTGAACCATTCCTGTGACACGAGTTATAGATTCCTATGCTTCACATCAGGGTTACTGTATCCCTCTGACCTTCTTATTGACGATGAAACACAGAAATTGCATCGGAATTAAATACAAAAGGCACAATGCCGAATTAAGTACAAGAAGACTGACTCTTCTTACAGACTATGTTTTGAACCATTCCTGTGACACTAGTCATAGATTCCGATGCTTCACTTCAGGATTACTGTATCCCTTGGACCTTCTTATTGACGATGAAACACAGAAATTGCATCGGAATTAAATACAAAAGGCATAATGCCGACTTAAGTACAGGAAGACTGACTCTTCATACTGACTATGCTTTTGAACCATTCTTGTGACACTAGCTATAGATTCCGATGCTTCACTTCAGGTTTACTGTATCTCTTAAACCTTCTTATTGACGATGAAACACAGAAATTGCATCGGAATGAAATACAAAAGGCACAATGACGACTTAAGTACAAGAAGACTGACTCTTCTTACTGTCTATGTTTTGAACCATTCCTGTGACTCTAGTTATAGATTCCGATGCTTCACTTCTGTTTTACTGTATCCCTCTGACTTTCTTATTGACGGTGAAACACAGAAGTTGGATCGGAATTAAACACAAAAGGTACAATGCCGACTTAGGTACAAGAAGACTGACTCTTCTTACTGTCTATGTTTTGAACCATTCCTGTGACACTAGTTATAGATTCCGATGCTTCACATCAGGGTTACTGTATCCCTCTGACCTTCCTATTGACGATGAAACACAGAAATTGCATCGGAATTAAATACAAAAGGCCCAATGCCGACTTAAGTACATGTAGACTGACTCTTCCTACTGTGAAAGTTTTGAACCATTCCTGTGACACATGTTATAGATTTCGATGCTTAACTTCAGGATTACTGTATCCCGCTGACCTTCGTAGCGACGATGAAACACAGAAGTTGCATTGGAATTAAATAGAAAAGGCACAATGCCGACTTAAGTTCATGAATACTGACTCATCTTACTGTCTATGCTTTGAGCCGTCCCTGTGACACTAGTTATAGATTCCGATGCTTCACTCCAGGTTTAATGTATCCCTTTGACCTTCTTATTGACGATAAAATACAGAAATTGCATCGGAATTAAATACGAAAGGCACAATGGAGAATCAAGTACAAGAAGACTGACTCTTCTTACTGTCTATGCTTTGAACCACTCCTGTGACACTAGTTATAGATTCCGATGCTTCACTCCAGGTTTACTGTATCCCTTGGACCTTCTTATTGACGATGAAACACAGAAATAGCATTCGAATTAAATACAAAAGACACAATGCCGACTTAAGTACAAGAACACTGACTCTTCCTACTGTGTATGTTTTGAACCATTCCTGTGACACTAGTTATAGATTCCGATGCTTCACTTCAGGTTTACTGTATCCCTCTGACCTTCTTATTGACGATGAAACACAGAAGTTGCATCGGAATTAAATACAAAAAGCACAATGCCGACTTAAGTACATGTAGACTGACTCTTCCTACTGTGAATGCTTTGAACCATTCCTGTGACACGAGTTATAGATTCCGATGCTTCACTTCAGGTTTACTGTATCCCTTGGACCTTCTTATTGACGATGAAACACAGAACTTGCATCGGAATTAAATACAAATGCCACAATGCCAACTTAACGACAAGAAGACTGACTCTTATTACTGACTATGCCTTGAACCATTCCTGTGACACTAGTTACAGATTCCGATGCTTCACTTAAGGTTTACTGTATCGCTTGGACCTTCTTATTGACGATGAAAAACAGATATTGCATCGGAATTAAATAGAAAAGGCACAATGCCGACATAAGTACAAGAAGACTGACTCTTCCTACTGTCTATGTTTTGAACCATTCCTGTGACACTAGTTATGGATTCCGA
This sequence comes from Schistocerca piceifrons, assembly GCF_021461385.2. Classification (NCBI taxonomy): domain Eukaryota; kingdom Metazoa; phylum Arthropoda; class Insecta; order Orthoptera; family Acrididae; genus Schistocerca; species Schistocerca piceifrons. The sequence continues at coordinate 234,066 of NW_025727289.1, read as the reverse complement.
TGCTTCACTTCAGGTTTACTGGATCCCTTAAACCTTATTATTAACGATGAAACACAGAAATTGCATCGGAATTAAATACAAAAGGCACAATGCCGACTAAAGTACAAGAAGACTGACTCTTCCTACTGTGTATGTTTTGAACCATTCCTGTGACACTAGTTATAGATTCCGGTGCTTCACTCCAGGTTTACTGTATCCCTTGGACCTTCTTATTGACGATAAAACGCAGAAATTGCATCGGAATTAAATACGAAAGGCACAATGGAGAATCAAGTACAAGAAGAGTGACTCTTCTTACTGTCTATGCCTTGAACCACTCCTGTGACACTAGTTATAGATTCCGATGCTTCACTCCAGGTTTACTGTATCCCTTGGACCTTCTTATTGACGATGAAACACAGAAATAGCATCCGAATTAAATACAAAAGGCACAATGCCGACTTAAGTACAAGACGACTGACTCTTCTTACTGTCTATGTTTTGAACCACTCCTGTGACTCTAGTTATAGATTCCGATGCTTCACTTCAGGTTTACTGTATCCCTCTGACCTTCTTATTGACGATGAAACACAGAAGTTGCATCGGAATTAAATACAAAAGGCACAATGCCGACTTAAGTACATGTAGACTGACTCTTCCTACTGTGAATGCTTTGAACCATTCCTGTGACACTAGTTATAGATTCCGATGCTTCACTTCCGGTTTACTGTATCCCTCTGACCTTCCTATTTACGATGAAACACAGAAATTGCATCCGAATTAAATACAAAAGGCACAATGCTGACTTAAGTACAAGAAGAATGACTCTTCTTACTGACTATGCTTTGAACCACTCCTATGACACTAGTTATGGATTCCGATGCTTCACTTCAGGTTTACTGTATCCCTTAAACCTTCTTATTGACGATGAAACACAGAAATTGCATCGGAATTAAATACAAAAGGCACATTGCCGACTTAAGTACAAGATACTGACTCTTCTTACGGTCTATGTTTTGAACCATTCCTGTGACTCTAGTTATGGATTCCGATGCTTCACTTCAGGTTTACTGTATCCCTCTGACCTTCTTATTGACGATGAAACACAGAAGTTGCATCGGAATTAAATACAAAAAGCACAATGCCGACTTAAGTACATGTAGACTGACTCTTCCTACTGTGAATGCTTTGAACCATTCCTGTGACACATGTTATAGATTCCGATGCTTAACTTCAGGTTTACTGTATCCCTTGGACCTTCTTATTGACGATGAAACACAGAACTTGCATCGGAATTAAATACAAATGCCACAATGCCAACTTAACGACAAGAAGACTGACTCTTATTACTGACTATGCCTTGAACCATTCCTGTGACACTAGTTACAGATTCCGATGCTTCACTTAAGGTTTACTGTATCGCTTGGACCTTCTTATTGACGATGAAAAACAGATATTGCATCGGAATTAAATAGAAAAGGCACAATGCCGACATAAGTACAAGAAGACTGACTCTTCCTACTGTCTATGTTTTGAACCATTCCTGTGACACTAGTTATGGATTCCGATGCTTCACTTCAGGTTTACTGGATCCCTTAAACCTTATTATTAACGATGAAACACAGAAATTGCATCGGAATTAAATACAAAAGGCACAATGCCGACTAAAGTACAAGAAGACTGACTCTTCCTACTGTGTATGTTTTGAACCATTCCTGTGACACTAGTTATAGATTCCGGTGCTTCACTCCAGGTTTACTGTATCCCTTGGACCTTCTTATTGACGATAAAACGCAGAAATTGCATCGGAATTAAATACGAAAGGCACAATGGAGAATCAAGTACAAGAAGAGTGACTCTTCTTACTGTCTATGCCTTGAACCACTCCTGTGACACTAGTTATAGATTCCGATGCTTCACTCCAGGTTTACTGTATCCCTTGGACCTTCTTATTGACGATGAAACACAGAAATAGCATCCGAATTAAATACAAAAGGCACAATGCCGACTTAAGTACAAGACGACTGACTCTTCTTACTGTCTATGTTTTGAACCACTCCTGTGACTCTAGTTATAGATTCCGATGCTTCACTTCAGGTTTACTGTATCCCTCTGACCTTCTTATTGACGATGAAACACAGAAGTTGCATCGGAATTAAATACAAAAGGCACAATGCCGACTTAAGTACATGTAGACTGACTCTTCCTACTGTGAATGCTTTGAACCATTCCTGTGACACTAGTTATAGATTCCGATGCTTCACTTCCGGTTTACTGTATCCCTCTGACCTTCCTATTTACGATGAAACACAGAAATTGCATCCGAATAAAATACAAAAGGCACAATGCCGACTTAACTACAAGAAGACTGACTCTTCTTACTGTCTATGTTTTGAAGCATTCCTGTGACACTAGTTATAGATACCGATGCTTCAATTCAGGTCTACTGTCGTCCTTGGACCTTCTTATTGACGATGAAACACAGAAATCGCATCGGAATTAAATACAAAAGGCACAATGCCGACTTAAGTACAAGAAGACTGACCCTTCTTACTGTCTATGTTTAAAACCATTCCTGAGACACTAGTTATAGATTCCGATGCTTCACTCCAGGCTTACTGTATCCCTTGGACCTTCTTATTGACGATGAAACACAGAAATTGCATCAGAATTAAATACAAAAGGCACAATGCCGACTTAAGTACAAGAAGACTGACTCTTCTTACTGTCTATGTTTTGAAGCATTCCTGTGACACTAGTTATAGATTAAGATGCTTCACTTCAATTTCACTGTATCCCTTGGCACTTCTTATTGACGATGAAACACGGAAATTGCATCGGAATGAAATACAAAAAGCACAATGCCGACTTATGCACAAGAAGACTGACTCTTGCTACTGTCAATGTTTGAACCATTCCTGTGACACTTGTAATAGATTCCGATGCTTTACTTCAGGTTTACTGTATGCCTCTGATCTTCTTATTAACGATGAATCACAGAAATTGCATCGGAATTAATTACAAAAGGCACAATGCCGACTTAAGTACAAGAAGACTGACCCTTCTTACTGTCTACGTTTTGAACCATTCCTGTGACACTAGTTATAGATACCGATGCTTCACTTCAGGTTTACTGTATCCCTCTGACCTTCGTATTGACGATGAAACACAGAAATTGCATCGGAATTAAATACAAAAGGCACAATGCCATCTTAAGTACAAAAAGACTGACTCTTCTTATTGTCTATGTTTCGAAATTTTCCTGTGACACTAGTTATAGATTCCGATGCTTGACTTTAGGTTTACTGATTCCCTCTGACCTTCTTATAGACAAAGAAACACATAAATTGCATCGGAATTAAATACAAAAAGCACAATGCCGACTCAAGTACAAGAAGACTGGCTCTTCTTACTGTCTATGTTTTGAGCCATTCCTGTGACACTAGTTATAGATTCCGATGCTTCACTTCAGGTTTACTGTATCCAGCTGACCTTCTTATTGACGATGAAGCACAGAAATTGCATCGGAATTAAATACAAAAGGCAAAATGCCGACTTGAGTACAAGAAGACTGACTCATCTTACTGTCTATGATTTGAACCATTCCTGTGACACTAGTCATAGGTTCCCATGCTTCACTTCAGTTTTACTGTATCCCTCTGACCGTCTTATTGACGATGAAACACAGAAATTGCATTGGAATTAAATACAAAAGGCACAATGCCGACTTAAGTACAAGAAGACTGACTCTTCCTACTGTCTATGTTTTGAACCATTCCCGTGACACTAGTTATAGATTCCGATGCTTCACTTCAGGTTTACTTTATCCCTCTCACAATCCTATTGACGATGAAACACAGAAATTGCATCTTAATTAAATACAAATGGCACAATGCCGACTTAAGTACAAAATAACTGTCTCTTCCTAATGACTATGTTTTGAACCATTCCTGTGACACTAGTTATAGATTCCGTTGCTTCACTTCAGGTTTATTGTATCCAGCTGACCTTCTTATTGACGATGAAGCACAGAAATTGCATCGGAATTAAATACAAAAGGCAAAATGCCGACTTAAGTACAAGAAGGCTGACTCTTCTTACTGTCTAAGATTTGAACCATTCCTGTGACACTAGTTATAGGTTCCCATGCTTCACTTCAGTTTTACTGTATCCCTCTGACCTCTTTATCGACGATGAAACACAGAAATTGCATCTTAATTAAATACAAAGGGCACAATGCCGACTTAAGTACAAGAAGACTGACTCTTCTTATTGTCAATGTTTTCTACCATTCCGGTGACATTAGTTATAGATTCCGATGATTCACTTCAGGTAACTGTATCCAGCGGACCTTCTTATTGACGACGAAACACAGAAATTGCATTGTAATTATATACAAAAAGCACAATGCCGACTTAAGTACAAGAAGACTGACTCTTCTTACTGAATATGTTTTGAACCATTCCTGTGACACTAGTAATAGATTCCGATGCTTCACTTCAGGTTTACTGTATCCCTCTGACCTTCTTATTGACGATGAAACACAGAAATAGCATCTTAATTAAATACAAAAGGCACAATGCCGACTTCAGTACAAGAACACTAACTCATCTGACAGTCAATGGTTTGAACCATTCCTGTTACACTAGTTATAGATTCCGATGCTTCACTTCGGGTTTACTGTATCCCTCTGACCTTCTTATTGACGATGAAACACGTAAATTGCATCGGAATTAAATACAAAGTGCACAATGCCGACTTAAGTACAAAAAGAATGGGTCTTCTTACTGTCCATGTTTTGAACCATTCCTGTGACACTAGTTATAGATTCCGATGCTTCACTTCAGGTTTACTGTATCCCTCTGACCTTCTTATTGACAATGAAACACAGAAATTGCATCCTAATTAAATGCAAAAGGCACAATGCCGACTCAAGTACAAGAAGACTGGCTCTTCTTACTGTCTATGTTTTGAACCATTTCTGTGACACTAGTTATAGATTCCGATGCTTCACTTCAGTTTTACTGTATAACTCTGACCTTCTTAATGACGAAGAAACACAGATATTGCATCGGAATTAAATACAAAAGGCACAATGCCGACTTAAGTACAAGAAGACTGACCCTTCTTACTGTCTACGTTTTGAACCATTCCTGTGACACTAGTTATAGATACCGATGCTTCACTTCAGGTTTACTGTATCCCTCTGACCTTCGTATTGACGATGAAACACAGAAATTGCATCGGAATTAAATACAAAAGGCACAATGCCATCTTAAGTACAAAAAGACTGACTCTTCTTAATGTCTATGTTTCGAACCTTTCCTGTGACTCTAGTTGTAGATTCCGATGCTTGACTTTAGGTTTACTGATTCCCTCTGACCTTCTTATAGACAAAGAAACACATAAATTGCATCGGAATTAAATACAAAAGGCACAATGCCGACTCAAGTACAAGAAGACTGGCTCTTCTTACTGTCTATGATTTAAACCATTTCTGTGACACTAGTTATAGATTCCGATGCTTCACTTCAGGTTTACTGTATCCCTCTGACCTTCTTATTGACGTAGAGACACAGATATTGCATCAAAATTAAATACAAAAGGCACAATGACGACTTAAGTACAAGAAGACTGACCCATCCCACTGTCTTTGTTTTGAACCAATCCTGTGACACTAGTTATAGATTCCGATGCTTCACTTCAGGTTCACTGTATCCCTCTGACCTTCGTATTGACGATGAAACACTGAAATTGCATCGGAATTAAATACAAATGGCAAAATGCCGACTTAAGTACAAAAAGAGTGACTCTTCTCACTGTCTATGATTTGAACCATTCCTGTGACACTAGTTATAGATTCCGATGCTACACTTGAGGTTTACTGTATCCCTGTGAGCTTCTTATTGACGATGAAACACAGAAATTGCATCGGAATTATATACAAAAGGCACAATGCCGACTTAAGTGCAAGAAGACTGACTCTTCTTACTGTCAATGTTTGAACCATTCCTGTGACACTAGTTATAGATTCCGATGGTTTACTTCAGGTTTACTATATCCCTCTGACCTTCTTATTGACGATCAAACACAGAAAAGTCATCGGAATTAAATACAAAAGGCACAATGCCGATTCAAGTACAAGACGACTGGCTCTTCTTTCTGTCTATGTTTTGAGCCATTCCTGTGACACTAGTTATAGATTCCGATGCTTCACTTCAGGTTTACTGCATCCAGCTGACCTTCTTATTGACGATGAAGCACAGAAATTGCATCAGAATTAAATACAAAAGGCAAAATGCCGACTTAAGTACAAGAAGACTGACCCTTCTTACTGTCTATGATTTGAACCATTCCTGTGACACTAGTTACAGGTTCCCATGCTTCACTTCAGTTTTACTGTATCCCTCTGACCTTCTTATTGACGATGAATCACAGAAATTGCATCGGAATTTAATACAAAAGGCACAATGCCGACTTAAGTAGAAGAAGACTGACTCTTCCTACTGTCTATGATTTGAACCATTCCTGTGACACTCGTTATAGATTCCGATGCTTCACTTCAGGTTTACTGTATCCCTTTCACCTTCCTATTGACGATGAAACACAGAAATTGCATTTTAATTAAATACAAAAGGCACAATGCCGACTTAAGTACAAGATAACTGACTCTTCCTACTGTCTATGTTTTGAACCATTCCTGTGACACTAGTTATAGATTCCGATGCTTCACTTCAGGTTTACTGTATACCTGTGAGCTTCTTATTGACGATGAAACACAGAAAATTCATCGGAATTAAACACAAAATGCACAATGCCGACTCAAGTACAAGAAGACTGGCTCTTCTTACTGTCTATGTTTTGAGCCATTCCTGTGACACTAGTTATAGATTCCGATGCTTCACTTCAGGTTTACTGTATCCAGCTGACCTTCTTATTGACGATGAAGCACAGAAATTGCATCGGAATTAAATACAAAAGGCAAAATGCCGACTTGAGTACAAGAAGACTGACTCTTCTTACTGTCTATGATTTGAACCATTCCTGTGACACTAGTTATAGGTTCCCATGCTTCACTTCAGTTTTACTGTATCCCTCTGACCTTCTTATTGACGATGAAACACAGAAATTGCATTGGAATTAAATACAAAAGGCACAATGCCGACTTAAGTACAAGAAGACTGACACTTCCTACTGTCTATGTTTTGAACCATTCCCGTGACACTAGTTATAGATTCCGATGCTTCACTTCAGGTTTACTTTATTCCTCTCACATTCCTATTGACGATGAAACACAGAAATTGCATCTTTATTAAATACAAATGGCACAATGCCGACTTAAGTACAAAATAACTGTCTCTTCCTAATGACTATGTTTTGAACCATTCCTGTGACACTAGTTATAGATTCCGATGCTTCACTTCAGGTTTATTGTATCCAGCTGACATTCTTATTGACGATGAAGCACAGAAATTGCATCGGAATTAAATACAAAAGGCAAAATGCCGACTTAAGTACAAGAAGACTGACTCTTCTTACTGTCTATGATTTGAACCATTCCTGTGACACTAGTTATAGATTCCGATGCTTCACTTCGGGTTTACTGTATCCCTCTGACCTTCTTATTGACGATGAAACACGTAAATTGCATCGGAATTAAATACAAAGTGCACAATGCCGACTTAAGTACAAAAAGAATGGGTCTTCTTACTGTCTATGTTTTGAACCATTCCTGTGACACTAGATATAGATTCCGATGCTTCACTTGAGGTTTACTGCATCCCTCTGACCTTCTTATTGACAATGAAACACAGAAATTGCATCCTAATTAAATGCAAAAGGCACAATGCCGACTCAAGTACAAGAAGACTGGCTCTTCTTACTGTCTATGTTTTGAACCATTTCTGTGACACTAGTTATAGATTCCGATGCTTCACTTCAGTTTTACTGTATAACTCTGACCTTCTTAATGACGAAGAAACACAGATATTGCATCGGAATTAAATACAAAAGGCACAATGCCGACTTAAGTACAAGAAGACTGACCCTTCTTACTGTCTACGGTTTGAACCATTCCTGTGACACTAGTTATAGATACCGATGCTTCACTTCAGGTTTACTGTATCCCTCTGACCTTCGTATTGACGATGAAACACAGAAATTGCATCGGAATTAAATACAAAAGGCACAATGCCATCTTAAGTACAAAAAGACTGACTCTTCTTACTGTCTATGATTTGAACCATTCCTGTGACACTAGTTATAGATTCCGATGCTACACTTCAGGTTTACTGTATCCCTGTGAGCTTCTTATTGACGATGAAACACAGAAATAGCATCGGAATTATATACAAAAGGCACAATGCCGACTTAAGTGCAAGAAGACTGACTCTTCTTACTGTCAATGTTTGAACCATTCCTGTGACACTAGTTATAGATTCCTATGGTTTACTTCAGGTTTACTATATCAATCTGACCTTCTTATTGACGATCAAACACAAAAAATTCATCGGAATTAAATACAAAAGGCACAATGCCGAATCAAGTAAAAGACGACTGGCTCTTCTTACTGTCTATGTTTTGAGCCATTCCTGTGACACTAGTTATAGATTCCGATGCTTCACTTCAGGTTTACTGTATCCAGCTGACCTTCTTATTGACGATGAAGCACAGAAATTGCATCGGAATTAAATACAAAAGGCAAAATGCCGACTTAAGTACAAGAAGACTGACCCTTCTTACTGTCTATGATTTGAACCATTCCTGTGACACTAGTTACAGGTTCCCATGCTTCACTTCAGTTTTACTGTATCCCTCTGACCTTCGTATTGACGATGAAACACAGAAATTGCATCGGAATTAAATACAAAAGGCACAATGCCATCTTAAGTACAAAAAGACTGACTCTGGTTACTGTCTATGTTTCGAACCTTTCCTGTGACACTAGTTATAGATTCCGATGCTTGACTTTAGGTTTACTGATTCCCTCTGGCCTTCTTATAGACAAAGAAACACATAAATTGCATCGGAAATAAATACAAAAGGCACAATGCCGACTCAAGTACAAGAAGACTGGCTCTTCTTACTGTCTATGATTTAAACCATTTCTGTGACACTAGTTATAGATTCCGATGCTTCACTTCAGGTTTACTGTATCCCTCTGACCTTCTTATTGACGTACAAACACAGATATTGCATCAGAATTAAATACAAAAGGCACAATGACGACTTAAGTACAAGAAGACTGACCCATCCCACTGTCTTTGTTTTGAACCATTCCTGTGACACTAGTTATAGATTCCGATGCTTCACTTCAGGTTCACTGTATCCCTCTGACCTTCGTATTGACGATGAAACACAGAAATTGCATCGGAATTAAATACAAATGGCAAAATGCCGACTTAAGTACAAAAAGAGTGACTCTTCTTACTGTCTATGATTTGAACCATTCCTGTGACACTAGTTATAGATTCCGATGCTTCACTTCAGGTTTACCGTATCCAGCTGACCTTCTTATTGACGATGAAGCACAGAAATTGCATCGGAATTAAATACAAAAGGCAAAATGCAGACTTAAGTACAAGAAGACTGACTCTTCTTACTGTCTATGATTTGAACCATTACTGTGACACTAGTTACAGGTTCCCATGCTTCACTTCAGTTTTACTGTATCCCTCTGACCTTCTTATTGACGATGAAACACAGAAATTGCATCGGAATTAAATACAAAAGGCACAATGCCGACTTAAGTATAAGAAGACTGACTCTTCCTACTGTCTATGATTTGAACCACTCCTGTGACACTCGTTATAGATTCCGATGCTTCACTTCAGGTTTACTGTATCCAGGTGACCTTCTTATTGACGATGAAACACGTAAATTGCATCGGAATTGAATACAATATGCACAATGCCGACTTAAGTACAAAAAGAATGGGTCTTCTTACTGTCTATGTTTTGAACCATTCCTGTGACACTAGTTATAGATTCCGATGCTTCACTTCAGGTTTACTGTATCCCTCTGACCTTCTTATTGACAATGAAACACAGAACTTGCATCCTAATTAAATACAAAAGGCACAATGCCGACTCAAATACAGGAAGACTGGCTCTCCTTACTGTCTATGTTTTGAACCATTTCTGTGACACTAGTTATAGATTCCGATGCTTCACTTCAGTTTTACTGTATAACTCTGACCTTCTTTATGACGAAGAAACACAGATATTGCATCGGAATTAAAAACAAAAGGCACAATGCCGACTTAAGTACAAGAAGACTGACCCTTCTTACTGTCTAAGATTTGAACCATTCCTGTGACACTAGTTATAGATACCGATGCTTCACTTCAGGTTTACTGTATCCCTCTGACCTTCGTATTGACGATGAAACACAGAAATTGCATCGGAATTAAATACAAAAGGCACAATGCCATCTTAAGTACAAAAAGACTGAAGCTGGTTACTGTCTATGTTTCGAACCTTTCCTGTGACACTAGTTATAGATTCCGATGCTTGACTTTAGGTTTACTGATTCCCTCTGACCTTCTTATAGACAAAGAAACACATATATTGGATCGGAAATAAATACAAAAGGCACAATGCCGACTCAAGTACAAGAAGACTGGCTCTTCTTACTGTCTATGATTTAAACCATTTCTGTGACACTAGTTATAGATTCCGATGCTTCACTTCAGGTTTACTGTATCCCTCTGACCTTCTTATTGACGTAGAAACACAGATATTGCATCAGAATTAAATACAAAAGGCACAATGACGACTTAAGTACAAGAAGACTGACCCATCCCACTGTCTTTGTTTTGAACCATTCCTGTGACACTAGTTATAGATTCCGATGCTTCACTTCAGGTTCACTGTATCCCTCTGACCTTCGTATTGACGATGAAACACAGAAATTGCATCGGAATTAAATACAAATGGCAAAATGCCAACTTAAGTACAAGAAGACTGACTCCTCTTACTGTCAATGCTTTGTATCATTGCTGTGACACTAGTTATAGATTCCGATGGTTTACTTCAGGTTTGCTATATCCCTGTGACCTTCTTATTGACGATCAAACACAGAAAATTCATCGGAATTAAATACAAAATGCACAATGCCGACTCAAGTACAAGACGACTGGCTCTTCTTACTGTCTATGTTTTGAGCCATTCCTGTGACACTAGTTATAGATTCCGATACTTCACTTCAGGTTTACTGTATCCAGCTGACCTTCTTATTGACGATGAAGCACAAAAATTGCATCGGAATTAAATACAAAAGGCAAAATGCCGACTTAAGTACAAGAAGACTGACTCTTCTTACTGTCTATGATTTGAACCATTCCTGTGACACTAGTTACAGATTCCCATGCTTCACTTCAGTTTTACTGTATCCCTCTGACCTTCTTATTGACGATGAAACACAGAAATTGCATCGGAATTAAATACAAAAGGCACAATGCCGACTTAAGTAGAAGAAGACTGACTCTTCCTACTGTCTATGATTTGAACCATTCCTGTGACACTCGTTATAGATTCCGATGCTTCACTTCAGGTTTACTGTATCCCTTTCACCTTCCTATTGACGATGAAACACAGAAATTGCATTTTAATTAAATACAAAAGGCACAATGCCGACTTAAGTACAAGATAACTGACTCTTCCTACTGTCTACGTTTTGAACCATTCCTGTGACACTAGTTTTAGATTCCGATGCTTCACTTCAGGTTTTCTGTATCCCTCTGACCTCTTTATCGACGATGAAACACAGAAATTGCATCTTAATTAAATACAAAAGGCACAATGCCGACTTAAGTACAAGAAGACTGACTCTTCTTATTGTCAATGTTTTCTACCATTCCGGTGACATTAGTTATAGATTCCGATGATTCACTTCAGGTAACTGTATCCAGCTGACCTTCTTATTGACGACGAAACACAGAAATTGCATCGTAATTATATACAAAAGGCACAATGCCGACTTAAGTACAAAAAGAGTGACTCTTCTTACTGTCTATGATTTGAACCATTCCTGTGACACTAGTTATAGATTCCGATGCTTCACTTCTGGTTTACTGTATCCCTGTGAGCTTCTTATTGACGATGAAACACAGAAATTGCATCGGAATTATATACAAAAGGCACAATGCCGACTTAAGTACAAGAAGACTGACTCTTCCTACTGTCAATGTTTTTAACCATTCCTGTGACACTAGTTATAGATTCCGATGGTTTACTTCAGGTTTACTATATCCCTCTGACCTTCTTATTGACGATCAAACACAGAAAATTCATCGGAATTAAATACAAAAGGCTCAATGCCGACTCATGTACAAGACGACTGGATCTTCTTACTGTCTATGTTTTGAGCCATTCCTGTGACACTCGTTATAGATTCCGATGCTTCACTTCAGGTTTACCGTATCCAGCTGACCTTCTTATTGACGATGAAGCACAGAAATTGCATCGGAATTAAATACAAAAGGCAAAATGCCGACTTAAGTACAAGAAGACTGACTCTTCTTACTGTCTATGATTTGAACCATTACTGTGACACTAGTTAAAGGTTCCCATGCTTCACTTCAGTTTTACTGTATCCCTCTGACCTTCTTATTGACGATGAAACACAGAAATTGCATCGGAATTAAATACAAAAGGCACAATGCCGACTTAAGTACAAGAAGACTGACTCTTCCTACTGTCAATGTTTTGAACCATTCCTGTGACACTAGTTATAGATTCCGATGCTTCACTTCAGGTTTACTGTATCCCTCTGACCTTCTTATTGACAAAAAACACAGAACTTGCATCCTAATTAAATACAAAAGGCACAATGTCGACTCAAATACAGGAAGACTGGCTCTCCTTACTGTCTACGTTTTGAACCATTTCTGTGACACTAGTTATAGATTCCGATGCTTCACTTCAGTTTTACTGTATAACTCTGACCTTCTTAATGACGAAGAAACACAGATATTGCATCGGAATTAAATACAAAAGGCACAATGCCGACTTCAGTACAAGAAGACTGACCCTTCTTACTGTCTATGTTTTGAACCATTCCTGTGACACTAGTTATAGATTCCGTGCTTCACTTCAGGTTTATTGTATCCCACTGACCTTCTTATTGACGATGAAACACAGAAATTGCATCGGAATTTAATACAAAGGGCACAATGCCGACTCAAGTACAAGAAGACTGGCTCTTCTTACTGTCTATGTTTTGAACCATTTCTGTGACACTAGTTATAGATTCCGATGCATCCCTTCAGGATTACTATATCCCTCTGACCTTCTTATTGACGAAGAAACACAGATATTGCATCGGAATTAAATACAAAAGGCACAATGCCGACTCAAGTACAAGACGACTGGCTCTTCTTACTGTCTATGTTTTGAGCCATTCCTGTGACACTAGTTATAGATTCCGATGCTTCACTTCAGTTTTACTGTATCCCTCTGACCTTCTTATTGACGATGAAACACAGAATTTGCATCGGAATTAAATACAAAAGGCACAATGCCGACTTAAGTAGAAGAAGACTGACTCTTCCTACTGTCTATGATTTGAACCATTCCTGTGACACTCGTTATAGATTCCGATGCTTCACTTCAGGTTTACTGTATCCCTTTCACCTTCCTATTGACGATGAAACACAGAAATTGCATTTTAATTAAATACAAAAGGCACAATGCCGACTTAAGTACAAGATAACTGACTCTTCCAACTGACTATGTTTTGAACCATTCCTGTGACACTAGTTTTAGATTCCGATGCTTCACTTCAGGTTTTCTGTATCCCTCTGACCTCTTTATCGACGATGAAACACAGAAATTGCATCTTAATTAAATACAAAAGGCACAATGCCGACTTAAGTACAAGAAGACTGACTCTTCTTATTGTCAATGTTTTCTACCATTCCGGTGACATTAGTTATAGATTCCGATGATTCACTTCAGGTAACTGTATCCAGCTGACCTTCTTATTGCCGACGAAACACAGAAATTGCATCGTAATTAAATACAAAAGGCACAATGCCGACTTAAGTACAAGAAGTCTGACTCTTCTTACTGTATATGTTTTGAACCATTCCTGTGACACTAGTTATAGATTCCGATGCTTGACTTCAGGTTTACTGTATCCCTCAGACCTTCTTATTGACGATGAAACACAGAAATAGCATCTTAACTAAATACTAAAGGCACAATGCCGACTTCAGTACATGAACACTAACTCATCTGACAGTCAATGGTTTGAACCATTCCTGTTACACTAGTTATAGATTCCGATGCTTCACTTCAGTTTTACTGTATAACTCTGACCTTCTTAATGACGAAGGAACACAGATATTGCATCGGAATTAAATACATAAGGCACAATGCCGACTTCAGTACAAGAAGACTGACCCTTCTTACTGTCTATGTTTTGAACCATTTCTGTGACACTAGTTATAGATTCCGATGCATCCCTTCAGGATTACTATATCCCTCTGACCTTCTTTTTGACGAAGAAACACAGATATTGCATCGGAATTAAATACAAAAGGCAAAATGCCGACTTAAGTACAAGAAGACTGACTCTTCTTACTGTCAATGTTTTAAACCATTCCTGTGACACTAGTTATAGATTCCGATGGTTTACTTCAGGTTTACTATATCCCTCTGACCTTCTTATTGACGATCAAACACAGAAAATTCATCGGAATTAAATACAAAAGGCACAATGCCGACACAAGTACAAGACAACTGGCTCTTCTTACTGTCTATGTTTTGAGCCATTCCTGTGACACTACTTATAGATTCCGATGCTTCACTTCAGGTTTACTGTATCCAGCTGACCTTCTTGTTGACGATGAAGCACAGAAATTGCATCGGAATTAAATACAAAAGGCAAAATGCCGACTTAAGTACAAGAAGACTGACTCTTCCCAATGTCTATGTTTTGAACCAATCCTGTGACACTAGTTTTGGATTCCGATGCTTCACTTCAGGTTTTCTGTATCCCTCTGACCTCTTTATCGACGATGAAACACAGAAATTGCATTTTAATTAAATACAAAAGGCACAATGCCGACTTAAGTGCAAGAAGACTGACTCTTCTTATTGTCAATGTTTTCTACCATTCCGGTGACATTAGTTATAGATTCCGATGATTCACTTCAGGTAACTGTATCCAGCTGACCTTCTTATTGACGACGAAACACAGAAATTGCATCGTAATTATATACAAAAGGCACAATGCCGACAGAAGTACAAGAAGACTGACTCTTCTTACTGTATATGTTTTGAACCATTCCTGTGACACTAGTTATAGATTCCGATGCTTCACTTCAGGTTTACTGTATCCCTCTGACCTTCTTATTGACGATGAAACACAGAAATAGCATCTTAATTAAATACAAAAGGCACAATGCCGACTTCAGTACAAGAACACTAACTCATCTGACAGTCAATGGTTTGAACAATTCCTGTTACACTAGTTATAGATTCCGATGCTTCACTTCGGGTTTACTGTATCCCTCTGACCTTCTTATTGACGATGAAACACGTAAATTGCATCGGAATTAAATACAAAATGCACAATGCCGACTTAAGTACAAAAAGAATGGGTCTTCTTACTGTCTATGTTTTGAACCATTCCTGTGACACTAGTTATAGATTCTGATGCATCACTTCAGGTTTACTGTATCCCTCTGACGCTTTTATTGACGAAGAAACACAGAAGTTGCAACCGTATTAAATACAAAAGGCACAATGCCGACTCAAGTACAAGAAGACTGGCTCTTCTTACTGTCTATGTTTTGAACCATTTCTGTGACACTAGTTATAGATTCCGATGCTTCACTTCAGTTTTACTGTATAACTCTGACCTTCTTATTGACGTAGAAACACAGATATTGCATCGGAATTAAATACAAAAGGCACAATGCCGACTTAAGTACAAGAAGACTGACCCATCCCACTGTCTTTGTTTTGAACCATTCCTGTGACACTAGTTATAGATTCCGATGCTTCACTTCAGGTTCACTGTATCCCTCTGACCTTCGTATTGACGATGAAACACAGAAATTGCATCGGAATTAAATACAAATAGCAAAACGCCGACTTCAGTACAAAAAGAGTGACTCTTCTTACTGTCTATGATTTGAACCTTTCCTGTGACACTAGTTGTAGATTCCGATGCTTCACTTCAGGTTTACTGTATCCCTGTGAGCTTCTTATTGACGAAGAAACACAGAAATTGCATCGGCATTATATACAAAAGGCACAATGCCGACTTAAGTACAAGAAGACTGACTCTTTTTACTGTCAATGTTTTGAACCATTCCTGTGACACTAGTTATAGATTCCGATGCTTCACTTCAGGTTTACTGTATCCAGCTGACCTTCTTATTGACGATGAAGCACAGAAATTGCATCGGAATTAAATACAAAAGGCAAAATGCCGACTTAAGTACAAGAAGACTGACTCTTCTTACTGTCTATGATTTGAACCATTCCTGTGACACTAGTTACAGGTTCCCATGCTTCACTTCAGTTTTACTCTATCCCTCTGACCTTCTAATTGACGATGAAACACAGAAATTGCATCGGAATTAAATACAAAAGGCACAATGCCGACTTAAGTAGAAGAAGACTGACTCTTCCTACTGTCTATGATTTGAACTATTCCTGTGACACTAGTTATAGATTCCATTGCTTCACTTCAGGTTTACTGTATCCCTTTCACCTTCCTATTGACGATGAAACACAGAAATTGCATCTTAATTAAATACAAAGGCACAATGCCGACATAAGTACAAGAAGACTGACTCTTCCTACTGTCTATGATTTGAACCATTCCTGTGACACTAGTTATAGATTCCGATGCTTCACTTCAGTTTTACTGTATAACTCTGACCTTCTTAATGACGAAGAAACACAGATATTGCATCGGAATTAAATACAAAAGGCACAATGCCGACTTCAGTACAAGAAGGCTGACCCTTCTTACTGTCTATGTTTTGAACCATTCCTGTGACACTAGTTATAGATTCCGATGCTTCAATTCAGGTTTACTGTATCCCTCTGACCTTCTTATTGACGATGAAACACAGAAAATTCATCGGAATTTAATACAAAAGGCACAATGCCGACTTAAGTACAAGAAGACTGACTCTTCTTACTGTATATGTTTTGAACCATTCCTGTGACACTAGTTATAGATTCCGATGCTTCACTACAGGTTTACTGTATCCCTCTGACCTTCTTATTGACGGTGAAACACAGAAATAGCATCTTAATTAAATACAAAAGGCACAATGGCGACTTCAGTACAAGAACACTAACTCATCTGACAGTCAATGGTTTGAACCATTCCTGTTACACTAGTTATAGATTCCGATGCTTCACTTCAGGTTTACTGTATCCCTTTGACCTTCTTAATGACAATGAAACACAGAAATTGCATCCTAATTAAATACAAAAGGCACAATGCCGACTCAAGTACAAGAAGACTGGCTCTTCTTACTGTCTATGTTTTGAACCATTTCTGTGACACTAGTTATAGATTCCGATGCTTCACTTCAGTTTTACTGTATAACTCTGACCTTCTTAATGACGAAGAAACACAGATATTGCATCGGAATTAAATACAAAAGGCACAATGCCGACTTCAGTACAAGAAGGCTGACCCTTCTTACTGTCTATGTTTTGAACCATTCCTGTGACACTAGTTATAGATTCCGATGCTTCAATTCAGGTTTACTGTATCCCTCTGACCTTCTTATTGACGATGAAACACAGAAAATTCATCGGAATTTAATACAAAAGGCACAATGCCGACTTAAGTACAAGAAGACTGACCCTTCTTACTGTCTATGTTTTGAACCATTCCTGTGACACTAGTTATAGATTCCGATGCTTCACTTCAGGTTTACTGTATCCCTCTGACCTTCTTATAGACGATGAAACACAGAAATAGCATCTTAATTAAATACAAAAGGCACAATGCCGACTTCAGTACAAGAACACTAACTCATCTTACTGTCAATGGTTTGAACCATTCCTGTTACACTAGTTATAGATTCCGATACTTCACTTCAGGTTTACTGTATCCCTCTGACCTTCTTAATGACGAAGAAACACAGATATTGCATCGGAATTAAATACAAAAGGCACAATGCCGACTTCAGTACAAGAAGACTGACCCTTCTTACCTTCTATGTTTTGAACCATTCCTGTGACACTAGTTATAGATTCCAATGCTTCACTACAGGTTTACTGTATCCCTCTGACCTTCTTATTGACGATGAAACACAGAAATTGCATCTTAATTAAATACAAATGGCACAATGACGACTTAAGTACAAAATAACTGTCTCTTCCTACTGACTATGTTTTGAACCATTCCTGTGACACTAGTTATAGATTCCGATGCTTCACTTCAGGTTTACTGTATCCAGCTGACCTTCTTATTGACGATGAAGCACAGAAATTGCATCGGAATTAAATACAAAAGGCAAAATGCCGACTTGAGTACAACAAGACTGACTCTTCTTACTGTCTATGATTTGAACCATTCCTGTGACACTAGTTATAGGTTCCCATGCTTCACTTCAGTTTTACTGTATCCCTCTGACCTCTTTATCGACGATGAAACACAGAAATTGCATCTTAATTAAATACAAAGGGCACAATGCTGACTTAAGTAGAAGAAGACTGACTCTTCTTATTGTCAATGTTTTCTACCATTCCGGTGACATTAAGTATAGATTCCGATGATTCACTTCAGGTAACTGTATCCAGCTGACCTTCTTATTGACGACGAAACACAGAAATTGCATCGTAATTATATACAAAAGGCACAATGCCGACTTAAGTACAAGAAGACTGACTCTTCTTACTGTATATGTTTTGAACCATTCCTGTGACACTAGTTATAGATTCCGATGCTTCACTTCAGGTTTACTGTATCCCTCTGACCTTCTTATTGACGATGAAACACAGAAATAGCATCTTAATTAAATACAAAAGGCACAATGCCGACTTCAGTGCAAGAACACTAACTCATCTGACAGTCAATGGTTTGAACCATTCCTGTTACACTAGTTATAGATTCCGATGCTTCACTTCAGGTTTACAGTATACCTCTGACCTTCTTATTGACAATGAAACACAGAAATTGCATCCTAATTAAATACAAAAGGCACAATGCCGACTCAAGTACAAGAAGACTGGCTCTTCTTACTGTCTATGCTTTGAACCATTTCTGTGACACTAGTTATAGATTCCGATGCTTCACTTCAGTTTTACTGTATAACTCTGACCTTCTTAATGACGAAGAAACACAGATATTGCATCGGAATTAAATACAAAAGGCACAATGCCGACTTCAGTACAAGAAGACTGACCCTTCTTACTGTCTATGTTTCGAACCTTTCCTGTGACACTAGTTATAGATTCCAATGCTTGACTTTAGGTTTACTGATTCCCTCTGACCTTCTTATAGACAAAGAAACACATAAATTGCATCGGAATTAAATACAAAAGGCACAATGCCGACTCAAGTACAAGAAGACTGGCTCTTCTTACTGTCTATGTTTTGAACCATTTCTGTGACACTAGTTATAGATTCCGATGCTTCACTTCAGTTTCTCTGTATAACTCTGACCTTCTTAATGACGAAGAAACACAGATATTGCATCGGAATTAAATACAAAAGGCACAATGCCGACTTCAGTACAAGAAGACTGACCCTTCTTACTGTCTATGTTTTGAACCATTCCTGTGACACTAGTTATAGATTCCGATGCTTCACTTCATGCTTACTGTATCCCTCTGACCTTCTTATTGACGATGAAACACAGAAATTGCATCGGAATTTAATACAAAAGGCACAATGCCGACTCAAGTACAAGAAGACTGGCTCTTCTTACTGTCTATGATTTAAACCATTTCTGTGACACTAGTTATACATTCCGATGCTTCACTTCAGGTTTACTGTATCCCTCTGACCTTCTTATTGACGTAGAAACACAGATATTGCATCGGAATGAAATACAAAAGGCACAATGACGACTTAAGTACAAGAAGACTGACTCTTCTTACTGTCAATGTTTTGAACCATTTCTGTGACACTAGTTATACAATCCGATGCTTCACTTCAGGTTTACTATATCCCTCTGACCTTCTTATTGACGATCAAACACAGAAAATTCATCGGAATTAAATACAAAAGGCACAATGCCGACTCAAGTACAAGACGACTGGCTCTTCTTACTGTCTAAGTTTTGAGCCATTCCTGTGACACTAGTTACAGATTCCGATGCTTCACTTCAGGTTTACTGTATCCAGCTGACCTTCTTATTGACGATGAAGCACAGAAATTGCATCGGAATTAAATACAAAGGGCAAAATGCCGACTTAAGTACAAGAAGACTGACTCTTCTTACTGTCTATGATTTGAACCATTCCTGTGACACTAGTTACAGGTTCCCATGCTTCACTTCAGTTTTACTGTATCCCTCTGACCTTCCTATTGACGATGAAACACAGAAATTGCATCGGAATTAAATACAAAAGGCACAATGCCGACTTAAGTAGAAGAAGACTGACTCTTCCTACTGTCTATGATTTGAACCATTCCTGTGACACTCGTTATAGATTCCGATGCTTCACTTCAGGTTTACTGTATCCCTTTCACCTTCCTATTGACGATGAAACACAGAAATTGCATTTTAATTAAATACAAAAGGCACAATGCCGACTTAAGTACAAGATAGCTGACTCTTCCTACTGACTACGTTTTCAACCATACGTGTGACACTAGTTATAGATTCCGATGCTTCACTTCAGGTTTACTGTATCCAGCTGACCTTCTTATTGACGATGAAACACGTAAATTGCATCGGAATTAAATACAAAATGCACAATGCCGACTTAAGTACAAAAAGAATGGGTCTTCTTACTGTCTATGTTTTGAACCATTCCTGTGACACTAGTTATAGATTCCGATGCTTCACTTCAGGTTTACTGTATCCCTCTAACCTTCTTATTGACAATGAAACACAGAAATTGCATCCTAATTAAATACAAAAGGCACAATGCCGACTCAAATACAAGAAGACTGGCTCTTCTTACTGTCTATGTTTTGAACCATTTCTGTGACACTAGTTATAGATTCCGATGCTTCACTTCAGTTTTACTGTATAACTCTGACCTTCTTAATGACGAAGAAACACAGATATTGCATCGGAATTAAATACAAAAGGCACAATGCCGACTTCAGTACAAGAAGACTGACCCTTCTTACTGTCTATAACTTGAACCATTCCTGTGACACTAGTTATAGATTCCGATGCTTCACTTCAGGTTTACTGTATCCCACCGACCTTCTTATTGACGAAGAAACACAGAAATTCCATCGGAATTTAATACAAAAGGCACAATGCCGACTCAAGTACAAGAAGACTGGCTCTTCTTACTGTCTATGTTTTGAACCATTTCTGTGACACTTGTTATAGATTCCGATGCTTCACTTCAGGTTTACTGTATCCCTCTGACCTTCTTATTGACGGTGAAACACAGAAATAGCATCTTAATTAAATACAAAAGGCACAATGCCGACTTCAGTACAAGAACATTAACTCATCTGATAGTCAATGGCTTGAACCATTCCTGTTACACTAGTTATAGATTCCGATGCTTAACTTCAGGTTTACTGTATCCCTCTGACCTTCTTATTGAGAATGAAACACAGAAATTGCATCCTAATTAAATACAAAAGGCACAATGCCGACTCAAGTACAAGAAGACTGGCTCTTCTTACTGTCTATGTTTTGAACCATTTCTGTGACACTAGTTATAGATGCCGATGCTTCACTTCAGTTTTACTGTATAACTCTGACCTTCTTAATGACGAAGAAACACAGATATTGCATCGGAATTAAATACAAAAGGCACAATGCCGACTTCAGTACAAGAACACTGACCCTTCTTACTGTCTATGTTTTGAACCATTCCTGTGACACTAGTTATAGATTCCGATGCTTCACTTCAGGTTTACTGTATCCCTCTGACCTTCTTATTGACGATGAAACACAGAAATTGCATCGGAATGTAATACAAAAGGCACAATGCCGACTTAAGTACAAGAAGACTGTCCCTTCTTACTGTCTATGTTTTGAACCATTCCTGTGACACTAGTTATAGATTCCGATGCTTCACTTCAGGTTTACTGTATCCCTCTGACCTTCTTATTGACGATGAAACACAGAAATAGCATCTTAATTAAATACAAAAGGCACAATGCCGACTTCAGTACAAGAACACTAACTCATCTTACTGTCCATGGTTTGAACCATTCATGTTACACTAGTTATAGATTCCGATACTTCACTTCAGGTTTACTGTATCCCTCTGACCTTCTTAATGACCCAGAAACACAGATATTGCATCGGAATTAAATACAAAAGGCACAATGCCGACTTCAGTACAAGAAGACTGACCCTTCTTACTGTCTATGTTTTGAACCATTCCTGTGACACTAGTTATAGATTCCGATGCTTCACTACAGGTTTACTGTATCCCTCTGACCTTCTTATTGACGATGAAACACAGAAATTGCATCGGAATTAAATACAAAAGGCACAATGCCATCTTAAGTACAAAAAGACTGACTCTTCTTACTGTCTATGTTTCGAACCTTTCCTGTGACACTAGTTATAGATTCCGATGCTTGACTTTAGGTTTACTGATTCCCTCTGACCTTCTTATAGACAAAGAAACACATAAATTGCATCGGAATTAAATACAAAAGGCACAAAGCCGACTCAAGTACAAGAAGACTGGCTCTTCTTACTGTCTATGTTTTGAACCATTTCTGTGACACTAGTTATAGATTCCGATGCTTCACTTCAGTTTTACTGTATAATTCTGACCTTCTTAATGACGAAGAAACACAGATATTGCATCGGAATTAAATACAAAAGGCACAATGCCGACTTCTGTACAAGAAGACTGACCCTTCTTACTGTCTATGTTTTGAACCATTCCTGTGACACTAGTTATAGATTCCGATGCTTCACTTCATGTTTACTGTATCCCTCTGACCTTCTTATTGACGATGAAACACAGAAATTGCATCGGAATTTAATACAAAAGGCACAATGCCGACTCAAGTACAAGAAGACTGGCTCTTCTTACTGTCTATGTTTTGAACCATTTCTGTGACACTAGTTATAGATTCCGATGCATCCATTCAGGTTTACTGTATCCCTCTGACCTTCGTATTGACGATGAAACACAGAAATTGCATCGGAATTAAATACAAAAGGCACAATGCCATCTTAAGTACAAAAAGACTGACTCTTCTTACTGTCTATGTTTCGAACCTTTCCTGTGACACTAGTTATAGATTCCGATGCTTGACTTTAGGTTTACTGATTCCCTCTGACCTTCTTATAGACAAAGAAACACATAAATTGCATCGGAATTAAATACAAAAGGCACAATGCCGACTCAAGTACAAGAAGACTGGCTCTTCTTACTGTCTATGATTTAAACCATTTCTGTGACACTAGTTATAGATTCCGATGCTTCACTTCAGGTTTACTGTATCCCTCTGACCTTCTTATTGACGTAGATACACAGATATTGCATCGGAATTAAATACAAAAGGCACAATGACAACTTAAGTACAAGAAGACTGACTCTTCTTACTGTCAATGTTTTGAACCATTCCTGTGACACTAGTTATAGATTCCGATGGTTTACTTCAGGTTTACTATATCCCTCTGACCTTCTTATTGACGATCAAACACAGAAAATTCATCGGAATTAAATACAAAAGGCACACTGCCGACTCAAGTACAAGACGACTGGCTCTTCTTACTGTCTATGTTTTGAGCCATTCCTGTGACACTAGTTACAGGTTCCCATGCTTCACTTCAGTTTTACTGTATCCCTCTGACCTACTTATTGACGATGAAACACAGAAATTGCATCGGAATTAAATACAAAAGGCACAATGCCGACTTAAGTAGAAGAAGACTGACTCTTCCTACTGTCTATGATTTGAACCATTCCTGTGACACTCGTTATAGATTCCGATGCTTCACTTCAGGTTTACTGTATCCCTTTCACCTTCCTATTGACGATGAAACACAGAAATTGCATTTTAATTAAATACAAAAGGCACAATGCCGACTTAAGTACAAGATTACTGACTCTTCCTGCTGACTACGTTTTGAACCATACGTGTGACACTAGTTATAGATTCCGATGCTTCACTTCAGGTTTACTGTATCCAGCTGACCTTCTTATTGACAATGAAACACAGAAATTGCATCCTAATTAAATACAAAAGGCACAATGCCGACTCAAATACAAGAAGACTGGCTCTTCTTACTGTCTATGTTTTGAACCATTTCTGTGACACTAGTTATAGATTCCGATGCTTCACTTCAGTTTTACTGTATAACTCTGACCTTCTTAATGACGAAGAAACACAGATATTGCATCGGAATTAAATACAAAAGGCACAATGCCGACTTCAGTACAAGAAGACTGACCCTTCTTACTGTCTATGTTTTGAACCATTCCTGTGACACTAGTTATAGATTCCGATGCTTCACTTCAGGTTTACTGTATCCCACTGACCTTCTTATTGACGATGAAACACAGAAATTGCATCGGAATTTAATACAAAAGGCACAATGCCGACTCAAGTACAAGAAGACTGGCTCTTCTTACTGTCTATGTTTTGAACCATTTCTGTGACACTAGTTATAGATTCCGATGCTTCACTTCAGGTTTACTGTATCCCTCTGACCTTCTTATTGACGGTGAAACACAGAAATAGCATCTTAATTAAATACAAAAGGCAAAATGCCGACTTCAGTACAAGAACACTAACTCATCTGACAGCCAATGGTTTGAACCATTCCTGTTACATTAGTTATAGATTCCGATGCTTCACTTCAGGTTTACTGTATCCCTCTGACCTTCTTATCGACAATGAAACACAGAAATTGCATCCTAATTAAATACAAAAGGCACAATGCCGACTCAAGTACAAGAAGACTGGCTCTTCTTACTGTCTATGATTTAAACCATTTCTGTGACACTAGTTATACATTCCGATGCTTCACTTCAGGTTTACTGTATCCCTCTGACCTTCTTATTGACGTAGAAACACAGATATTGCATCGGAATGAAATACAAAAGGCACAATGACGACTTAAGTACAAGAAGACTGACTCTTCTTACTGTCAATGTTTTGAACCATTTCTGTGACACTAGTTATACAATCCGATGCTTCACTTCAGGTTTACTATATCCCTCTGACCTTCTTATTGACGATCAAACACAGAAAATTCATCGGAATTAAATACAAAAGGCACAATGCCGACTCAAGTACAAGACGACTGGCTCTTCTTACTGTCTAAGTTTTGAGCCATTCCTGTGACACTAGTTACAGATTCCGATGCTTCACTTCAGGTTTACTGTATCCAGCTGACCTTCTTATTGACGATGAAGCACAGAAATTGCATCGGAATTAAATACAAAAGGCACAATGCCGACTTAAGTAGAAGAAGACTGACTCTTCCTACTGTCTATGATTTGAACCATTCCTGTGACACTCGTTATAGATTCCGATGCTTCACTTCAGGTTTACTGTATCCCTTTCACCTTCCTATTGACGATGAAACACAGAAATTGCATTTTAATTAAATACAAAAGGCACAATGCCGACTTAAGTACAAGATAGCTGACTCTTCCTACTGACTACGTTTTCAACCATACGTGTGACACTAGTTATAGATTCCGATGCTTCACTTCAGGTTTACTGTATCCAGCTGACCTTCCTATTGACGATGAAACACGTAAATTGCATCGGAATTAAATACAAAATGCACAATGCCGACTTAAGTACAAAAAGAATGGGTCTTCTTACTGTCTATGTTTTGAACCATTCCTGTGACACTAGTTATAGATTCCGATGCTTCACTTCAGGTTTACTGTATCCCTCTAACCTTCTTATTGACAATGAAACACAGAAATTGCATCCTAATTAAATACAAAAGGCACAATGCCGACTCAAATACAAGAAGACTGGCTCTTCTTACTGTCTATGTTTTGAACCATTTCTGTGACACTAGTTATAGATTCCGATGCTTCACTTCAGTTTTACTGTATAACTCTGACCTTCTTAATGACGAAGAAACACAGATATTGCATCGGAATTAAATACAAAAGGCACAATGCCGACTTCAGTACAAGAAGACTGACCCTTCTTACTGTCTATAACTTGAACCATTCCTGTGACACTAGTTATAGATTCCGATGCTTCACTTCAGGTTTACTGTATCCCACCGACCTTCTTATTGACGAAGAAACACAGAAATTCCATCGGAATTTAATACAAAAGGCACAATGCCGACTCAAGTACAAGAAGACTGGCTCTTCTTACTGTCTATGTTTTGAACCATTTCTGTGACACTTGTTATAGATTCCGATGCTTCACTTCAGGTTTACTGTATCCCTCTGACCTTCTTATTGACGGTGAAACACAGAAATAGCATCTTAATTAAATACAAAAGGCACAATGCCGACTTCAGTACAAGAACATTAACTCATCTGATAGTCAATGGCTTGAACCATTCCTGTTACACTAGTTATAGATTCCGATGCTTAACTTCAGGTTTACTGTATCCCTCTGACCTTCTTATTGAGAATGAAACACAGAAATTGCATCCTAATTAAATACAAAAGGCACAATGCCGACTCAAGTACAAGAAGACTGGCTCTTCTTACTGTCTATGTTTTGAACCATTTCTGTGACACTAGTTATAGATGCCGATGCTTCACTTCAGTTTTACTGTATAACTCTGACCTTCTTAATGACGAAGAAACACAGATATTGCATCGGAATTAAATACAAAAGGCACAATGCCGACTTCAGTACAAGAACACTGACCCTTCTTACTGTCTATGTTTTGAACCATTCCTGTGACACTAGTTATAGATTCCGATGCTTCACTTCAGGTTTACTGTATCCCTCTGACCTTCTTATTGACGATGAAACACAGAAATTGCATCGGAATGTAATACAAAAGGCACAATGCCGACTTAAGTACAAGAAGACTGTCCCTTCTTACTGTCTATGTTTTGAACCATTCCTGTGACACTAGTTATAGATTCCGATGCTTCACTTCAGGTTTACTGTATCCCTCTGACCTTCTTATTGACGATGAAACACAGAAATAGCATCTTAATTAAATACAAAAGGCACAATGCCGACTTCAGTACAAGAACACTAACTCATCTTACTGTCCATGGTTTGAACCATTCATGTTACACTAGTTATAGATTCCGATACTTCACTTCAGGTTTACTGTATCCCTCTGACCTTCTTAATGACCCAGAAACACAGATATTGCATCGGAATTAAATACAAAAGGCACAATGCCGACTTCAGTACAAGAAGACTGACCCTTCTTACTGTCTATGTTTTGAACCATTCCTGTGACACTAGTTATAGATTCCGATGCTTCACTACAGGTTTACTGTATCCCTCTGACCTTCTTATTGACGATGAAACACAGAAATTGCATCGGAATTAAATACAAAAGGCACAATGCCATCTTAAGTACAAAAAGACTGACTCTTCTTACTGTCTATGTTTCGAACCTTTCCTGTGACACTAGTTATAGATTCCGATGCTTGACTTTAGGTTTACTGATTCCCTCTGACCTTCTTATAGACAAAGAAACACATAAATTGCATCGGAATTAAATACAAAAGGCACAAAGCCGACTCAAGTACAAGAAGACTGGCTCTTCTTACTGTCTATGTTTTGAACCATTTCTGTGACACTAGTTATAGATTCCGATGCATCCATTCAGGTTTACTGTATCCCTCTGACCTTCGTATTGACGATGAAACACAGAAATTGCATCGGAATTAAATACAAAAGGCACAATGCCATCTTAAGTACAAAAAGACTGACTCTTCTTACTGTCTATGTTTCGAACCTTTCGTGTGACACTAGTTATAGATTCCGATGCTTGACTTTAGGTTTACTGATTCCCTCTGACCTTCTTATAGACAAAGAAACACATAAATTGCATCGGAATTAAATACAAAAGGCACAATGCCGACTCAAGTACAAGAAGACTGGCTCTTCTTACTGTCTATGTTTTGAACCATTTCTGTGACACTAGTTATAGATTCCGATGCATCCATTCAGGTTTACTGTATCCCTCTGACCTTCGTATTGACGATGAAACACAGAAATTGCATCGGAATTAAATACAAAAGGCACAATGCCATCTTAAGTACAAAAAGACTGACTCTTCTTACTGTCTATGTTTCGAACCTTTCCTGTGACACTAGTTATAGATTCCGATGCTTGACTTTAGGTTTACTGATTCCCTCTGACCTTCTTATAGACAAAGAAACACATAAATTGCATCGGAATTAAATACAAAAGGCACAATGCCGACTCAAGTACAAGAAGACTGGCTCTTCTTACTGTCTATGATTTAAACCATTTCTGTGACACTAGTTATAGATTCCGATGCTTCACTTCAGGTTTACTGTATCCCTCTGACCTTCTTATTGACGTAGATACACAGATATTGCATCGGAATTAAATACAAAAGGCACAATGACAACTTAAGTACAAGAAGACTGACTCTTCTTACTGTCAATGTTTTGAACCATTCCTGTGACACTAGTTATAGATTCCGATGGTTTACTTCAGGTTTACTATATCCCTCTGACCTTCTTATTGACGATCAAACACAGAAAATTCATCGGAATTAAATACAAAAGGCACAATGCCGACTCAAGTACAAGACGACTGGCTCTTCTTACTGTCTATGTTTTGAGCCATTCCTGTGACACTAGTTACAGGTTCCCATGCTTCACTTCAGTTTTACTGTATCCCTCTGACCTACTTATTGACGATGAAACACAGAAATTGCATCGGAATTAAATACAAAAGGCACAATGCCGACTTAAGTAGAAGAAGACTGACTCTTCCTACTGTCTATGATTTGAACCATTCCTGTGACACTCGTTATAGATTCCGATGCTTCACTTCAGGTTTACTGTATCCCTTTCACCTTCCTATTGACGATGAAACACAGAAATTGCATTTTAATTAAATACAAAAGGCACAATGCCGACTTAAGTACAAGATAACTGACTCTTCCTGCTGACTACGTTTTGAACCATACGTGTGACACTAGTTATAGATTCCGATGCTTCACTTCAGGTTTACTGTATCCAGCTGACCTTCTTATTGACAATGAAACACAGAAATTGCATCCTAATTAAATACAAAAGGCACAATGCCGACTCAAATACAAGAAGACTGGCTCTTCTTACTGTCTATGTTTTGAACCATTTCTGTGACACTAGTTATAGATTCCGATGCTTCACTTCAGTTTTACTGTATAACTCTGACCTTCTTAATGACGAAGAAACACAGATATTGCATCGGAATTAAATACAAAAGGCACAATGCCGACTTCAGTACAAGAAGACTGACCCTTCTTACTGTCTATGTTTTGAACCATTCCTGTGACACTAGTTATAGATTCCGATGCTTCACTTCAGGTTTACTGTATCCCACTGACCTTCTTATTGACGATGAAACACAGAAATTGCATCGAAATTTAATACAAAAGGCACAATGCCGACTCAAGTACAAGAAGACTGGCTCTTCTTACTGTCTATGTTTTGAACCATTTCTGTGACACTAGTTATAGATTCCGATGCTTCACTTCAGGTTTACTGTATCCCTCTGACCTTCTTATTGACGGTGAAACACAGAAATAGCATCTTAATTAAATACAAAAGGCAAAATGCCGACTTCAGTACAAGAACACTAACTCATCTGACAGCCAATGGTTTGAACCATTCCTGTTACACTAGTTATAGATTCCGATGCTTCACTTCAGGTTTACTGTATCCCTCTGACCTTCTTATCGACAATGAAACACAGAAATTGCATCCTAATTAAATACAAAAGGCACAATGCCGACTCAAGTACAAGAAGACTGGCTCTTCTTACTGTCTATGTTTGAACCATTTCTGTGACACTAGTTATAGATTCCGATGCTTCACTTCAGTTTTACTGTATAACTCTGACCTTCTTAATGACGAAGAAACACAGATATTGCATCGGAATTAAATACAAAAGGCACAATGCCGACTTCAGTACAAGAAGACTGACCCTTCTTACTGTCTATGTTTTGAACCATTCCTGTGACACTAGTTATAGATTCCGATGCTTCACTTCAGGTTTACTGTATCCCTCTGACCTTCTTATTGACGATGAAACACAGAAATTGCATCGGAATTTAATACAAAAGGCACAATGCCGACTTAAGTACAAGAAGACTGACCCTTCTTACTGTCTATGTTTTGAACCATTCCTGTGACACTAGTTATAGATTCAGATGCTTCACTTCAGGTTTACTGTATCCCTCTGACCTTCTTATTGACGATGAAACACAGAAATAGCATCTTAATTAAATACAAAAGGCACAATGCCGACTTCAGTACAAGAACACTAACTCATCTTACTGTCAATGGTTTGAACCATTCCTGTTACACTAGTTATAGATCCCGATACATCACTTCAGGTTTACTGTATCCCTCTGACCTTCCTAATGACGAAGAAACACAGATATTGCATCGGAATTAAATACAAAAGGCACAATGCCGACTTCAGTACAAGAAGACTGGCTCTTCTTACTGTCTATGTTTTGAACCATTTCTGTGACACTAGTTATAGATTCCGATGCTTCACTTCAGTTTTACTGTATAACTCTGACCTTCTTAATGACGAAGAAACACAGATATTGCATCGGAATTAAATACAAAAGGCACAATGCCGACTTCAGTACAAGAAGACTGACCCTTCTTACTGTCTATATCTTGAACCATTCCTGTGACACTAGTTATAGATTCCGATGCTTCACTTCAGGTTTACTGTATCCCACCGACCTTCTTATTGACGAAGAAACACAGAAATTCCATCGGAATTTAATACAAAAGGCACAATGCTGACTCAAGTACAAGAAGACTGGCTCTTCTTACTGTCTATGTTTTGAACCATTTCTGTGACACTTGTT
This sequence comes from Schistocerca piceifrons, assembly GCF_021461385.2. NCBI lineage: Eukaryota > Metazoa > Arthropoda > Insecta > Orthoptera > Acrididae > Schistocerca > Schistocerca piceifrons. Next base: position 202,958 of record NW_025727289.1, on the reverse strand, counting down.
ATAGATTCCGATGCTTCACTTCAGGTTTACTGTATCCCTCTGACCTTCTTATTGACGGTGAAACACAGAAATAGCATCTTAATTAAATACAAAAGGCACAATGCCGACTTCAGTACAAGAACATTAACTCATCTGACAGTCAATGGCTTGAACCATTCCTGTTACACTAGTTATAGATTCCGATGCTTAACTTCAGGTTTACTGTATCCCTCTGACCTTCTTATTGAGAATGAAACACAGAAATTGCATCCTAATTAAATACAAAAGGCACAATGCCGACTCAAGTACAAGAAGACTGGCTCTTCTTACTGTCTATGTTTTGAACCATTTCTGTGACACTAGTTATAGATGCCGATGCTTCACTTCAGTTTTACTGTATAACTCTGACCTTCTTAATGACGAAGAAACACAGATATTGCATCGGAATTAAATACAAAAGGCACAATGCCGACTTCAGTACAAGAACACTGACCCTTCTTACTGTCTATGCTTTGAACCATTCCTGTGACACTAGTTATAGATTCCGATGCTTCACTTCAGGTTTACTGTATCCCTCTGACCTTCTTATTGACGATGAAACACAGAAATTGCATCGGAATGTAATACAAAAGGCACAATGCCGACTTAAGTACAAGAAGACTGTCCCTTCTTACTGTCTATGTTTTGAACCATTCCTGTGACACTAGTTATAGATTCCGATGCTTCACTTCAGGTTTACTGTATCCCTCTGACCTTCTTATTGACGATGAAACACAGAAATAGCATCTTAATTAAATACAAAAGGCACAATGCCGACTTCAGTACAAGAACACTAACTCATCTTACTGTCCATGGTTTGAACCATTCATGTTACACTAGTTATAGATTCCGATACTTCACTTCAGGTTTACTGTATCCCTCTGACCTTCTTAATGACCCAGAAACACAGATATTGCATCGGAATTAAATACAAAATGCACAATGCCGAATTCAGTACAAGAAGACTGACCCTTCTTACTGTCTATGTTTTGAACCATTCCTGTGACACTAGTTATAGATTCCGATGCTTCACTACAGGTTTACTGTATCCCTCTGACCTTCTTATTGACGATGAAACACAGAAATTGCATCGGAATTAAATACAAAAGGCACAATGCCATCTTAAGTACAAAAAGACTGACTCTTCTTACTGTCTATGTTTCGAACCTTTCCTGTGACACTAGTTATAGATTCCGATGCTTGACTTTAGGTTTACTGATTCCCTCTGACCTTCTTATAGACAAAGAAACACATAAATTGCATCGGAATTAAATACAAAAGGCACAAAGCCGACTCAAGTACAAGAAGACTGGCTCTTCTTACTGTCTATGTTTTGAACCATTTCTGTGACACTAGTTATAGATTCCGATGCATCCATTCAGGTTTACTGTATCCCTCTGACCTTCGTATTGACGATGAAACACAGAAATTGCATCGGAATTAAATACAAAAGGCACAATGCCATCTTAAGTACAAAAAGACTGACTCTTCTTACTGTCTATGTTTCGAACCTTTCGTGTGACACTAGTTATAGATTCCGATGCTTGACTTTAGGTTTACTGATTCCCTCTGACCTTCTTATAGACAAAGAAACACATAAATTGCATCGGAATTAAATACAAAAGGCACAATGCCGACTCAAGTACAAGAAGACTGGCTCTTCTTACTGTCTATGATTTAAACCATTTCTGTGACACTAGTTATAGATTCCGATGCTTCACTTCAGGTTTACTGTATCCCTCTGACCTTCTTATTGACGTAGATACACAGATATTGCATCGGAATTAAATACAAAAGGCACAATGACAACTTAAGTACAAGAAGACTGACTCTTCTTACTGTCAATGTTTTGAACCATTCCTGTGACACTAGTTATAGATTCCGATGGTTTACTTCAGGTTTACTATATCCCTCTGACCTTCTTATTGACGATCAAACACAGAAAATTCATCGGAATTAAATACAAAAGGCACAATGCCGACTCAAGTACAAGACGACTGGCTCTTCTTACTGTCTATGTTTTGAGCCATTCCTGTGACACTAGTTACAGGTTCCCATGCTTCACTTCAGTTTTACTGTATCCCTCTGACCTACTTATTGACGATGAAACACAGAAATTGCATCGGAATTAAATACAAAAGGCACAATGCCGACTTAAGTAGAAGAAGACTGACTCTTCCTACTGTCTATGATTTGAACCATTCCTGTGACACTCGTTATAGATTCCGATGCTTCACTTCAGGTTTACTGTATCCCTTTCACCTTCCTATTGACGATGAAACACAGAAATTGCATTTTAATTAAATACAAAAGGCACAATGCCGACTTAAGTACAAGATAACTGACTCTTCCTGCTGACTACGTTTTGAACCATACGTGTGACACTAGTTATAGATTCCGATGCTTCACTTCAGGTTTACTGTATCCAGCTGACCTTCTTATTGACAATGAAACACAGAAATTGCATCCTAATTAAATACAAAAGGCACAATGCCGACTCAAATACAAGAAGACTGGCTCTTCTTACTGTCTATGTTTTGAACCATTTCTGTGACACTAGTTATAGATTCCGATGCTTCACTTCAGTTTTACTGTATAACTCTGACCTTCTTAATGACGAAGAAACACAGATATTGCATCGGAATTAAATACAAAAGGCACAATGCCGACTTCAGTACAAGAAGACTGACCCTTCTTACTGTCTATGTTTTGAACCATTCCTGTGACACTAGTTATAGATTCCGATGCTTCACTTCAGGTTTACTGTATCCCACTGACCTTCTTATTGACGATGAAACACAGAAATTGCATCGGAATTTAATACAAAAGGCACAATGCCGACTCAAGTACAAGAAGACTGGCTCTTCTTACTGTCTATGTTTTGAACCATTTCTGTGACACTAGTTATAGATTCCGATGCTTCACTTCAGGTTTACTGTATCCCTCTGACCTTCTTATTGACGGTGAAACACAGAAATAGCATCTTAATTAAATACAAAAGGCAAAATGCCGACTTCAGTACAAGAACACTAACTCATCTGACAGCCAATGGTTTGAACCATTCCTGTTACACTAGTTATAGATTCCGATGCTTCACTTCAGGTTTACTGTATCCCTCTGACCTTCTTATCGACAATGAAACACAGAAATTGCATCCTAATTAAATACAAAAGGCACAATGCCGACTCAAGTACAAGAAGACTGGCTCTTCTTACTGTCTATGTTTGAACCATTTCTGTGACACTAGTTATAGATTCCGATGCTTCACTTCAGTTTTACTGTATAACTCTGACCTTCTTAATGACGAAGAAACACAGATATTGCATCGGAATTAAATACAAAAGGCACAATGCCGACTTCAGTACAAGAAGACTGACCCTTCTTACTGTCTATGTTTTGAACCATTCCTGTGACACTAGTTATAGATTCCGATGCTTCACTTCAGGTGTACTGTATCCCTCTGACCTTCTTATTGACGATGAAACACAGAAATTGCATCGGAATTTAATACAAAAGGCACAATGCCGACTTAAGTACAAGAAGACTGACCCTTCTTACTGTCTATGTTTTGAACCATTCCTGTGACACTAGTTATAGATTCCGATGCTTCACTTCAGGTTTATTGTATCCCTCTGACCTTCTTATTGACGATGAAACACAGAAATAGCATCTTAATTAAATACAAAAGGCACAATGCCGACTTCAGTACAAGAACACTAACTCATCTTACTGTCAATGGTTTGAACCATTCCTGTTACACTAGTTATAGATCCCGATACATCACTTCAGGTTTACTGTATCCCTCTGACCTTCTTAATGACGAAGAAACACAGATATTGCATCGGAATTAAATACAAAAGGCACAATGCCGACTTCAGTACAAGAAGACTGACCCTTCTTACTGTCTATGTTTTGAACCATTCCTGTGACACTAGTTATAGATTCCGATGCTTCACTACAGGTTTACTGTATCCCTCTGACCTTCGTATTGACGATGAAACACAGAAATTGCATCGGAATTAAATACAAAATGCACAATGCCATCTTAAGTACAAAAAGACTGACTCTTCTTACTGTCTATGTTTCGAACCTTTCCTGTGACACTAGTTATAGATTCTGATGCTTGACTTTAGGTTTACTGATTCCCTCTGACCTTCTTATAGACAAAGAAACACATAAATAGCATCGGAATTAAATACAAAAGGCACAATGCCGACTCAAGTACAAGAAGACTGGCTCTTCTTACTGTCTATGTTTTGAACCATTTCTGTGACACTAGTTATAGATTCCGATGCTTCACTTCAGTTTTACTGTATAACTCTGACCTTCTTAATGACGAAGAAACACAGATATTGCATCGGAATTAAATACAAAAGGCACAATGCCGACTTCAGTACAAGAAGACTGACCCTTCTTACTGTCTATGTTTTGAACCATTCCTGTGACACTAGTTATAGATTCCGATGCTTCACTTCATGTTTACTGTATCCCTCTGACCTTCTTATTGACGATGAAACACAGAAATTGCATCGGAATTTAATACAAAAGGCACAATGCCGACTCAAATACAAGAAGACTGGCTCTTCTTACTGTCTATGTTTTGAACCATTTCTGTGACACTAGTTATAGATTCCGATGCATCCCTTCAGGTTTACTGTATCAGTCTGACCTTCGTATTGACGATGAAACACAGAAATGGCATCGGAATTAAATACAAAAGGCACAGTGCCATCTTAAGTACAAAAAGATTGACTCTTCTTACTGTCTATGTTTCGAACCTTTCCTGTGACACTAGTTATAGATTCCGATGCTTGACTTTAGGTTTACTGATTCCCTCTGACCTTCTTATAGACAAAGAAACACATAAATTGCATCGGAATTAAATACAAAAGGCACAATGCCGACTCAAGTACAAGAAGACTGGCTCTTCTTACTGTCTATGATTTGAACCATTTCTGTGACACTAGTTATAGATTCCGATGCTTCACTTCAGGTTTACTGTATCCCTCTGACCTTCTTATTGACGTAGAAACACAGATATTGCATCGGAATTAAATACAAAAGGCACAATGACGACTTAAGTACAAGAAGACTGACTCTTCTTACTGTCAATGCTTTGAACCATTCCTGTGTCACTAGTTATAGATTCCGATGGTTTACTTCAGGTTTACTATATCCCTCTGACCTTCTTATTGACGATCAAACACAGAAAATTCATCGGAATTAAATACAAAAGGCACAATGCCATCTTAAGTACAAAAAGACTGACTCTTCTTACTGTCTATGTTTCGAACCTTTCCTGTGACACTAGTTATAGATTCTGATGCTTGACTTTAGGTTTACTGATTCCCTCTGACCTTCTTATAGACAAAGAAACACATAAATAGCATCGGAATTAAATACAAAAGGCACAATGCCGACTCAAGTACAAGAAGACTGGCTCTTCTTACTGTCTATGTTTTGAACCATTTCTGTGACACTAGTTATAGATTCCGATGCTTCACTTCAGTTTTACTGTATAACACTGACCTTCTTAATGACGAAGAAACACAGATATTGCATCGGAATTAAATAAAAAAGGCACAATGCCGACTTCAGTACAAGAAGACTGACCCTTCTTACTGTCTATGTTTTGAACCATTCCTGTGACACTAGTTATAGATTCCGATGCTTCACTTCATGTTTACTGTATCCCTCTGACCTTCTTATTGACGATGAAACACAGAAATTGCATCGGAATTTAATACAAAAGGCACAATGCCGACTCAAATACAAGAAGACTGGCTCTTCTTACTGTCTATGTTTTGAACCATTTCTGTGACACTAGTTATAGATTCCGATGCATCCCTTCAGGTTTACTGTATCAGTCTGACCTTCGTATTGACGATGAAACACAGAAATTGCATCGGAATTAAATACAAAAGGCACAGTGCCATCTTAAGTACAAAAAGACTGACTCTTCTTACTGTCTATGTTTCGAACCTTTCCTGTGACACTAGTTATAGGTTCCGATGCTTGACTTTAGGTTTACTGATTCCCTCTGACCTTCTTATAGACAAAGAAACACATAAATTGCATCGGAATTAAATACAAAAGGCACAATGCCGACTCAAGTTCAAGAAGACTGGCTCTTCTTACTGTCTATGATTTGAGCCATTCCTGTGACACTAGTTATAGATTCCGATGCTTCACTTCAGGTTTACTGTATCCCTCTGACCTTCTTATTGACGTAGAAACACAGATATTGCATCGGAATTAAATACAAAAGGCACAATGACGACTTAAGTACAAGAAGACTGACTCTTCTTACTGTCAATGCTTTGAACCATTCCTGTGACACTAGTTATAGATTCCGATGGTTTACTTCAGGTTTACTATATCCCTCTGACCTTCTTATTGACGATCAAACACAGAAAATTCATCGGAATTAAATACAAAAGGCACAATGCCGACTCAAGTACAAGACGACTGGCTCTCCTTACTGTCTATGTTTTGAGCCATTCCTGTGACACTAGTTATAGATTCCGATGCTTCACTTCAGGTTTACTGTATCCAGCTGACCTTCTTATTGACGATGAAGCACAGAAATTGCATCGGAAATAAATACAAAAGGCAAAATGCCGACTTAAGTACAAGAAGACTGACTCTTCTTACTGTCTATGATTTGAACCATTCCTGTGACACTAGTTACAGGTTCCCATGCTTCACTTCAGTTTTACCGTATCCCTCTGACCTTCTTATTGACGATGAAACACAGAAATTGCATCGGAATTAAATACAAAAGGCACAATCCGACTTAAGTAGAAGAAGACTGACTCTTCCTACTGTCTATGATTTGAACCATTCCTGTGACACTCGTTATAGATTCCGATGCTTCACTTCAGGTTTACTGTATCCCTTTCACCTTCCTATTGACGATGAAACACAGAAATTGCATTTTAATTAAATACAAAAGGCACAATGCCGACTTAAGTACAAGATAACTGACTCTGCCTACTGACTACGTTTTGAACCATACGTGTGACACTAGTTATAGATTCCGACGCTTCACTTCAGGTTTACTGTATCCAGCTGACCTTCTTATTGACGATGAAACACGTAAATTGCATCGGAATTAAATACAAAATGCACAATGCCGACTTAAGTACAAAAAGAATGGGTCTTCTTACTGTCTATGTTTTGAACCATTCCTGTGACACTAGTTATAGATTCCGATGCTTCACTTCAGGTTTACTGTATCCCTCTGACCTTCTTATTGACAATGAAACACAGAAATTGCATCCTAATTAAATACAAAAGGCACAATGCCGACTCAATTACAAGAAGACTGGGTGTTCTTACTGTCTATGTTTTGAACCATTTCTGTGACACTAGTTATAGATTCCGATGCTTCACTTCAGTTTTACTGTATAACTCTGACCTTCTTAATGACGAAGAAACACAGATATTGCATCGGAATTAAATACAAAAGGCACAATGCCGACTTCAGTACAAGAAGACTGACCCTTGTTATTGTCTATGTTTTGAACCATTCCTGTGACACTAGTTATAGATTCCGATGCTTCACTTCAGGTTTACTGTATCCCACTGACCTTCTTATTGACGATGAAACACAGAAATTGCATCGGATTTTAATACAAAAGGCACAATGCCGACTCAAGTACAACAAGACTGGCTCTTCTTACTGTCTATGTTTTGAACCATTTCTGTGACACTAGTTATAGATTCCGATGCATCCCTTCAGGATTACTATATCCCTCTGACCTTCTTATTGACGAAGAAACACAGATATTGCATCGGAATTAAATACAAAAGGCACAATGCCGACTTAAGTACAAGAAGACTGACCCTTCTTACTGTCCAAGTTTGAACCATCCCTGTGACACTAGTTATAGATACCGATGCTTCACTTCAGGTTTACTGTATCCCTCTGACATTCGTATTGACGATGAAACACAGAAATTGCATCGGAATTAAATACAAAAGGCACAATGCCATCTTAAGTACAAAAAGACTGACTCTGGTTACTGTCTATGTTTCGAACCTTTCCTGTGACACTAGTTATAGATTCCGATGCTTGACTTTAGGTTTACTGATTCCCTCTGACCTACTTATAGACAAAGAAACACATAAATTGCATCGGAAATAAATACAAAAGGCACAATGACGACTCAAGTACAAGAAGACTGGCTCTTCTTACTGTCTATGATTTAAACCATTTCTGTGATACTAGTTATAGATTCCGATGCTTCACTTCAGGTTTACTGTATCCCTCTGACCTTCTTATTGACGTAGAAACACAGATATTGCATCAGAATTCAATACAAAAGGCACAATGACGACTTAAGTACAAGAAGACTGACCCATCCCACTGTCTTTGTTTTGAACCATTCCTGTGACACTAGTTATAGATTCCGATGCTTCACTTCAGGTTCACTGTATTCCTCTGACCTTCGTATTGACGATGAAACACAGAAATTGCATCGGAATTAATTACAAATGGCAAAATGCCGACTTAAGTACAAAAAGAGTGACTCTTCTTACTGTCTATGATTTGAACCATTCCAGTGACACTAGTTATAGATTCCGATGCTTCACTTCATGTTTACTGTATCCCTGTGAGCTTCTTATTGACGATGAAACACAGAAATTGCATCGGAATTATATACAAAAGGCACAATGCCGACTTAAGTACAAGAAGACTGACTCTTCTTACTGTCAATGTTTTGAACCATTCCTGTGACACTAGTTATAGATTCCGATGGTTTACTTCAGGTTTACTATATCCCTCTGACCTTCTTATTGACGATCAAACACAGAAAATTCGTCGGAATGAAATACAAAAGGCACAATGCCGACTCAAGTACAAGACGACTGGCTCTTCTTACTGTCTATGTTTTGAGCCATTCCTGTGACACTAGTTATAGATTCCGATGCTTCACTTCAGGTTTACTGTATCCCTCTGACCTTCTTATTGACAATGAAACAAAGAAATTGCATCCTAATTAAATACAAAAGGCACAATGCCGACTCAAATACAAGAAGACTGGCTCTTCTTACTGTCAATGCTTTGAACCATTTCTGTGACACTAGTTATAGATTCCGATGCTTCACTTCAGTTTTACTGTATAACTCTGACCTTCTTAATGACGAAGAAACACAGATATTGCATCGGAATTAAATACAAAAGGCACAATGCCGACTTCAGTACAAGAAGACTGACCCTTCTTACTGTCTATGTTTGAACCATTCCTGTGACACTAGTTATAGATACCGATGCTTCACTTCAGGTTTACTGTATCCCTCTGACCTTCGTATTGACGATGAAACACAGAAATTGCATCGGAATTAAATACAAAAGGCACAATGCCATCTTAAGTACAAAAAGACTGACTCTGGTTACTGTCTATGTTTCGAATCTTTCCTGTGACACTAGTTATAGATTCCGATGCTTGACTTTAGGTTTACTGATTCCCTCTGACCTTCTTATAGACAAAGAAACACATAAATTGCATCGGAAATAAATACAAAAGGCACAATGCCGACTCAAGTACAAGAAGACTGGCTCTTCTTACTGTCTATGATTTAAACCTTTCTGTGACACTAGTTATAGATTCCGATGCTTCACTTCAGGTTTACTGTATCCCTCTGACCTTCTTATTGACGTAGAAACACAGATATTGCATCAGAATTAAATACAAAAGGCACAATGACGACTTAAGTACAAGAAGACTGACCCATCCCACTGTCTTTGTTTTGTACCATTCCTGTGACACTAGATATAGATTCCGATGCTTCACTTCAGGTTCACTGTATCCCTCTGACCTTCGTATTGACGATGAAACACAGAAATTGCATCGGAATTAAATACAAAAGGCACAATGCCATCTTAAGTACAAAAAGACTGACTCTTCTTACTGTCTATGTTCCGAATCTTTCCTGTGACACTAGTTTTAGATTCCGATGCTTGACTTTAGGTTTACTGATTCCCTCTGACCTTCTTATAGACAAAGAAACACATAAATTGCATCGAAATTAAATACAAAAGGCACAATGACGACTTAAGTACAAGATGAATGACTCTTCTTACTGTCAATGTTTTGAACCATTCCTGTGACACTAGTTATAGATTCCGATGGTTTACTTCAGGTTTACTATATCCCTCTGACCTTCTTATTGACGATCAAACACAGAAAATTCATCGGAATTAAATACAAAACGCACAATGCCGACTCAAGTACAAGACGACTGGCTCTTCTTACTGTCTATGTTTTGAGCCATTCCTGTGACACTAGTTATAGATTCCGATGCTTCACTTCAGGTTTACTGTATCCAGCTGACCTTCTTATTGACGATGAAGCACAGAAATTGCATCGGAATTAAATACAAAAGGCAAAATGCCGACTTAAGTACAAGAAGACTGACTCTTCTTACTGTCTATGATTTGAACCATTCCTGTGACACTAGTTACAGGTTCCCATGCTTCACTTCAGTTTTACTGTATCCCTCTGACCTTCTTATTGACGATGAAACACAGAAATTGCATCGGAATTAAATACAAAAGGCACAATGCCGACTTAAGTAGAAGAAGACTGACTCTTCCTACTGTCTATGATTTGAACCATTCCTGTGACACTCGTTATAGATTCCGATGCTTCACTTCAGGTTTACTGTATCCCTTTCACCTTCCTATTGACGATGAAAGACAGAAATTGCATTTTAATTAAATACAAAAGGCACAATGCCGACTTAAGTACAAGATAACTGACTCCTCCTACTGACTACGTTTTGAACCATTTGTGTGACACTAGTTATAGATTCCGATGCTTCACTTCAGGTTCACTGTATCCAGCTGACCTCCTTATTGACGATGAAACACGTAAATTGCATCGGAATTAAATACAAAATGCACAATGCCGACTTAAGTACAAAAAGAATGGGTCTTCTTACTCTCTATGTTTTGAACCATTCCTGTGACACTAGTTATAGATTCCGATGCTTCACTTCAGGTTTACTGTATCCCTCTGACCTTCTTATTGACAATGAAACACAGAAATTGCATCCTAATTAAATACAAAAGGCACAATGCCGACTCAAATACAAGAAGACTGGTTCTTCTTACTGTCTATGTTTTGAAACATTTCTGTGACACTAGTTATAGATTCCGATGCTTCACTTCAGTTTTACTGTATAACTCTGACCTTCTTAATGACGAAGAAACACAGATATTGCATCGGAATTAAATACAAAAGGCACAATGCCGACTTCAGTACAAGAAGACTGACCCTTCTTACTGTCTATGTTTTGAACCATTCCTGTGACACTAGTTATAGATTCCGATGCTTCACTTCAGGTTTACTGTATCCCACTGACCTTCTTATTGACGATGAAACACAGAAATTGCATCGGAATTTAATACAAAAGGCACAATGCCGACTCAAGTACAAGAAGACTGGCTCTTCTTACTGTCTATGTTTTGAACCATTTCTGTGACACTAGTTATAGATTCCGATGCATCCCTTCAGGATTACTATATCCCTCTGACCTTCTTATTGACGAAGAAACACAGATATTGCATCGGAATTAAATACAAAAGCCACAATGCCGACTTAAGTACAAGAAGACTGACCCTTCTTACTGTCTAAGATTTGAACCATTCCTGTGACACTAGTTATAGATACCGATGCTTCACTTCAGGTTTACTGTATCCTCTGACCTTCGTATTGACGATGAAACACAGAAATTGCATCGGAATTAAATACAAAAGGCACAATGCCATCTTAAGTACAAAAAGACTGACTCTGGTTACTGTCTATGTTTCGAACCTTTCCTGTGACACTAGTTATAGATTCCGATGCTTGACTTTAGGTTTACTGATTCCCTCTGACCTACTTATAGACAAAGAAACACATAAATTGCATCGGAAATAAATACAAAAGGCACAATGCCGACTCAAGTACAAGAAGACTGGCTCTTCTTACTGTCTATGATTTAAACCATTTCTGTGACACTAGTTATAGATTCCGATGCTTCACTTCAGGTTTACTGTATCCCTGTGAGCTTCTTATTGACGGTGAAACACAGAAATTGCATCGGAATTAAATACAAATGGCAAAATGCCGACTTAAGTACAAAAAGAGTGACTCTTCTTACTGTCTATGATTTGAACCATTCCTGTGACACTAGTTATAGATTCCGATGCTTCACTTCAGGTTTACTGTATCCCTGTGAGCTTCTTATTGACGATGAAACACAGAAATTGCATCGGAATTATATACAAAAGGCACAATGCCGACTTAAGTACAAGAAGACTGACTCTTCTTACTGTCAATGTTTTGAACCATTCCTGTGACACTAGTTACAGATTCCGATGGTTTACTTCAGGTTTACTATATCCCTCTGACCTTCTTATTGACGATCAAACACAGAAAATTCATCGGAATTAAATACAAAAGGCACAATGCCGACTCAAGTACAAGACGACTGGCTCTTCTTACTGTCTATGTTTTGAGCCATTCCTGTGACACTAGTTATTGATTCCGATGCTTCACTTCAGGTTTACTGTATCCAGCTGACCTTCTTATTGACGATGAAGCACAGAAATTGAATCGGAATTAAATACAAAAGGCAAAATGCCGACTTAAGTACAAGAAGACTGACTCTTCTTACTGTCTATGATTTGAACCATTCCTGTGACACTAGTTACAGGTTCCCATGCTTCACTTCAGTTGTACTGTATCCCTCTGACCTTCTTATTGACGATGAAACACAGAAATTGCATCGGAATTAAATACAAAAGGCACAATGCCGATTTAAGTAGAAGAAGACTGACTCTTCGTACTGTCTATGATTTGAACCATTCCTGTGACACTCGTTATAGATTCCGATGCTTCACTTCAGGTTTACTGTATACCTTTCACCTTCCTATTGACGATGAAACACAGAAATTGCATTTTAATTAAATACAAAAGGCACAATGCCGACTTAAGTACAAGATAACTGACTCTTCCTACTGAATACGCTTTGAACCATTCCTGTGACACTAGTTATAGATTCCGATGCTTCACTTCAGGTTTACTGTATCCAGCTGACCTTCTTATTGACGATGAAACACGTAAATTGCATCGGAATTAAATACATAATGCACAATGCCGACTTAAGTACAAAAAGAATGGGTCTTCTTACTGCCTATGTTTTGAACCATTCCTGTGACACTAGTTATAGATTCCGATGCTTCACTTCAGTTTTACTGTATAACTCTGACCTTCTTATTGACGATGAAACACAGAAATTGCATCGGAATTTAATACAAAAGGCACAATGCCGACTCAAGTACAAGAAGACTGGCTCTTCTTACTGTCTATGTTTTGAACCATTTCTGTGACACTAGTTATAGATTCCGATGCATCCCTTCAGGATTACTATATCCCTCTGACCTTCTTATTGACGAAGAAACACAGATATTGCATCGGAATTAAATACAAAAGGCACAATGCCGACTTAAGTACAAGAAGACTGACCCTTCTTACTGTCTATGTTTTGAACCATTCCAATGACACTAGTTATAGATTCCGATGCGTCACTTCAGGTTTACTGTATCCCTCTGACCTTCTTATTGACGATGAAACACAGAAATAGCATCTTAATTAAATACAAAAGGCACAATGCCGACTTCAGTACAAGAACACTAACTCATCTTACTGTCAATGGTTTGAACCATTCCTGTTACACTAGTTATAGATTCCGATACTTCACTTCAGGTTTACTGTATCCCTCTGACCTTCTTAATGACGAAGAAACACAGATATTGCATCGGAATTAAATACAAAAGGCACAATGCCGACTTCAGTACAAGAAGACTGACCTTTCTTACTGTCTATGTTTTGAACCATTCCTGTGACACTAGTTATAGATTCCGATGCTTCACAACAAATTTACTGTATCCCTCTGACCTTCTTATTGACGATGAAACACAGAAATTGCATCTTAATTAAATACAAATGGCACAATGCCGACTTATGTGCAAAATAACTGTTTCTTCCTACTGACTATGTTTTGAACCATTCCTGTGACACTAGTTATAGATTCCGATGCTTCACTTCAGGTTTACTGTATCCAGCTGACCTTCTTATTGACGATGAAGCACAGAAATTGCATCGGAATTAAATACAAAAGGCAAAATGCCGACTTAAGTACAAGAAGACTGACTCTTCTTACTGTCCATGATTTGAACCATTCCTGTGACACTAGTTATAGGTTCCCATGCTTCACTTCAGTTTTACTGTATCCCTCTGACCTCTTTATCGACGATGAAACACAGAAATTGCGTCTTAATTAAATACAAAGGGCACAATGCCGACTTAAGTACAAGAAGACTGATTCTTCTTATTGTCAATGTTTTCTACCATTCCGGTGACATTAGTTATAGATTCCGATGATTCACTTCAGGTAACTGTATCCAGCTGACCTTCTTATTGACGATGAAACACGTAAATTGCATCGGAATTAAATACAAAATGCACAATGCCGACTTAAGTACAAAAAGAATGGGTCTTCTTACTGTCTATGTTTTGAACCATTCCTGTGACACTAGTTATAGATTCCGATGCTTCACTTCAGTTTTACTGTATAACTCTGACCTTCTTATTGATGATGAAACACAGAAATTGCATCGGAATTTAATACAAAAGGCACAATGCCGACTCAAGTACAAGAAGACTGGCTCTTCTTACTGTCTATGCTTTGAACCATTTCTGTGACACTAGTTATAGATTCCGATGCATCCCTTCAGGGTTACTATATCCCTCTGACCTTCTTATTGACGAAGAAACACAGATATTGCATCGGATTTAAATACAAAAGCCACAATGCCGACTTAAGTACAAGAAGACTGACCCTTCTTACTGTCTAAGATTTGAACCATTCCTGTGACACTAGTTATAGATACCGATGCTTCACTTCAGGTTTACTGTATCCCTCTGACCTTCGTATTGACGATGAAACACAGAAATTGCATCGGAATTAAATACAAAAGGCACAATGCCATCTTAAGTACAAAAAGACTGACTCTGGTTACTGTCTATGTTTCGAACCTTTCCTGTGACACTAGTTATAGATTCCGATGCTTGACTTTAGGTTTACTGATTCCCTCTGACCTACTTATAGACAAAGAAACACATAAATTGCATCGGAAATAAATACAAAAGGCACAATGCCGATTTAAGTAGAAGAAGACTGACTCTTCGTACTGTCTAAGATTTAAACCATTTCTGTGACACTAGTTATAGATTCCGATGCTTCACTTCTGGTTTACTGTATCCCTCTGACCTTCTTATTGACGTAGAAACACAGATATTGCATCAGAATTAAATACAAAAGGCACAATGACGACTTAAGTACAAGAAGACTTACCCATCCCACTGTCTTTGCTTTGTACCATTCCTGTGACACTAGATATAGATTCCGATGCTTCACTTCAGGTTCACTGTATCCCTCTGACCTTCGTATTGACGATGAAACACAGAAATTGCATCGGAATTAAATACAAATGGCAAAATGCCGACTTAAGTACAAAAAGAGTGACTCTTCTTACTGTCTATGATTTGAACCATTCCTGTGACACTAGTTATAGATTCCGATGCTTCACTTCAGGTTTACTGTATCCCTGTGAGCTTCTTATTGACGATGAAACACAGAAATTGCATCGGAATTATATACAAAAGGCACAATGCCGACTTAAGTACAAGAAGACTGACTCTTCTTACTGTCAATGTTTTGAACCATTCCTGTGACACTAGTTACAGATTCCGATGGTTTACTTCAGGTTTACTATATCCCTCTGACCTTCTTATTGACGATCAAACACAGAAAATTCATCGGAATTAAATACAAAAGGCACAATGCCGACTCAAGTACAAGACGACTGGCTCTTCTTACTGTCTATGTTTTGAGCCATTCCTGTGACACTAGTTATTGATTCCGATGCTTCACTTGAGGTTTACTGTATCCAGCTGACCTTCTTATTGACGATGAAGCACAGAAATTGAATCGGAATTAAATACAAAAGGCAAAATGCCGACTTAAGTACAAGAAGACTGACTCTTCTTACCGTCTATGATTTGAACCATTCCTGTGACACTAGTTACAGGTTCCCATGCTTCACTTCAGTTGTACTGTATCCCTCTGACCTTCTTATTGACGATGAAACACAGAAATTGCATCGGAATTAAATACAAAAGGCACAATGCCGATTTAAGTAGAAGAAGACTGACTCTTCGTACTGTCTATGATTTGAACCATTCCTGTGACACTCGTTATAGATTCCGATGCTTCACTTCAGGTTTACTGTATACCTTTCACCTTCCTATTGACGATGAAACACAGAAATTGCATTTTAATTAAATACAAAGGGCACAATGCCGACTTAAGTACAAGATAACTGACTCTTCCTACTGAATACGCTTTGAACCATTCCTGTGACACTAGTTATAGATTCCGATGCTTCACTTCAGGTTTACTGTATCCAGCTGACCTTCTTATTGACGATGAAACACGTAAATTGCATCGGAATTAAATACATAATGCACAATGCCGACTTAAGTACAAAAAGAATGGGTCTTCTTACTGCCTATGTTTTGAACCATTCCTGTGACACTAGTTATAGATTCCGATGCTTCACTTCAGTTTTACTGTATAACTCTGACCTTCTTATTGACGATGAAACACAGAAATTGCATCGGAATTTAATACAAAAGGCACAATGCCGACTCAAGTACAAGAAGACTGGCTCTTCTTACTGTCTATGCTTTGAACCATTTCTGTGACACTAGTTGTAGATTCCGATGCATCCCTTCAGGATTACTATATCCCTCTGACCTTCTTATTGACGAAGAAACACAGATATTGCATCGGAATTAAATACAAAAGGCACAATGCCGACTTAAGTACAAGAAGACTGACCCTTCTTACTGTCTATGTTTTGAACCATTCCAATGACACTAGTTATAGATTCCGATGCTTCACTTCAGGTTTACTGTATCCCTCTGACCTTCTTATTGACGATGAAACACAGAAATAGCATCTTAATTAAATACAAAAGGCACAATGCCGACTTCAGTACAAGAACACTAACTCATCTTACTGTCAATGGTTTGAACCATTCCTGTTACACTAGTTATAGATTCCGATACTTCACTTCAGGTTTACTGTATCCCTCTGACTTTCTTAATGACGAAGAAACACAGATATTGCATCGGAATTAAATACAAAAGGCACAATGCCGACTTCATTACAAGAAGACTGACCCTTTTTACTGTCTATGTTTTGAACCATTCCTGTGACACTAGTTATAGATTCCGATGCTTCACTACAGGTTTACTGTATCCCTCTGACCTTCTTATTGACGATGAAACACAGAAATTGCATCTTAATTAAATACAAATGGCACAATGCCGACTTATGTGCAAAATAACTGTCTCTTCCTACTGACTATGTTTTGAACCATTCCTGTGACACTAGTTATAGATTCCGATGCTTCACTTCAGGTTTACTGTATCCCTCTGACCTTCTTATTGACGATGAAACACAGAAATAGCATCTTAATTAAATACAAAAGGCACAATGCCGACTTCAGTACAAGAACACTAACTCATCTGACAGTCAATGGTTTGAACCATTCCTGTTACACTAGTTATAGATTCCGATGCTTCTCTTCGGGTTTACTGTATCCCTCTGACCTTCTTATTGACAATGAAACACAGAAATTGCATCCTAATTAAATACAAAACGCACAATGCCGACTTAAGTACAAGAAGACTGACTCTTCTTACTGTATATGTTTTGAACCATTCCTCTGACACTAGTTATAGATTCCGATGCTTCACTTCAGGTTTACTGTATCCCTCTGACCTTCTTATTGACGATGAAACACAGAAATAGCATCTTAATTAAATACAAAAGGCACAATGCCGACTTCAGTACAAGAACACTAACTCATCTGACAGTCAATGGTTTGAACCATTCCTGTTACACTAGTTATAGATTCCGATGCTTCTCTTCGGGTTTACTGTATCCCTCTGACCTTCTTATTGACAATGAAACACAGAAATTGCATCCTAATTAAATACAAAAGGCACAATGCCGACTCAAGTACAAGAAGACTGGCTCTTCTTACTGTCTATGTTTTGAACCATTTCTGTGACACTAGTTATAGATTCCGATGCTTCACTTCAGTTTTACTGTATAATTCTGACCTTCTTAATGACGAAGAAACACAGATATTGCATCGGAATTAAATACAAAAGGCACAATGCTGACTTCAGTACAAGAAGACTGACCCTTTTTGAACCATTCCTGTGACACTAGTTATAGATTCCGATGCTTCACTTCAGGTTTACTGTATCCCTCTGACCTTCTTATTGACGATGAAACACAGAAATTGCATCGGAATTTAATACAAAAGGCACAATGCCGACTCAAGTACAAGAAGACTGGCTCTTCTTACTGTCTATGTTTTGAACCATTTCTGTGACACTAGTTATAGATTCCGATGCATCCCTTCAGGATTACTATATCCCTCTGACCTTCTTATTGACGAAGAAACACAGATATTGCATCGGAATTAAATACAAAAGGCACAATGCCGACTTAAGTACAAGAAGACTGACCCTTCTTACTGTCTAAGTTTTGAACCATTCCTGTGACACTAGTTATAGATACCGATGCTTCACTTCAGGTTTACTGTATCCCTCTGACCTTCGTATTGACGATGAAACACAGAAATTGCATCAGAATTAAATACAAAAGGCACAATGCCATCTCAAGTACAAAAAGAGTGTCTCTGGTTACTGTCTATGTTTCGAATCTTTCCTGTGACACTAGTTATAGATTCCGATGCTTGACTTTAGGTTTACTGATTCCCTCTGACCTTCTTATAGACAAAGAAACACATAAATTGCATAGGAAATAAATACAAAAGGCACAATGCCGACTCAAGTACAAGAAGACTGGCTCTTCTTACTGTCTATGATTTAAACCATTTCTGTGACACTAGTTATAGATTCTGATGCTTCACTTCAGGTTTACTGTATCCCTCTGACCTTCTTATTGACGTAGAAACACAGATATTGCATCAGAATTAAATACAAAAGGCACAATGACGACTTAAGTACAAGAAGACTTACCCATCCCACTGTCTTTGTTTTGTACCATTGCTGTGACACTAGATATAGATTCCGATGCTTCACTTCAGGTTCACTGTATCCCTCTGACCTTCGTATTGACGATGAAACACAGAAATTGCATCAAAATTAAATACAAATGGCAAAATGCCGACTTAAGTACAAAAAGAGTGACTCCTCTTACTGTCTATGATTTGAACCATTCCTGTGACACTAGTTATAGATTCCGATGCTTCACTTCAGGTTTACTGTATCCCTGTGAGCTTCTTATTGACGATGAAACACAGAAATTGCATCGGAATTATATACAAAAGTCACAATGCCGACTTAAGTACAAGAAGACTGACTCTTCTCACTGTCAATGCTTTGAACCATTCCTGTGACACTAGTTACAGATTCCGATGGTTTACTTCAGGTTTACTATATCCCTCTGACCTTCTTATTGACGATCAAACACAGAAAATTCATCGGAATTAAATACAAAAGGCACAATGCCGACTCAAGTACAAGACGACTGGCTCTTCTTACTGTCTATGTTTTGAGCCATTCCTGTGACACTAGTTATAGATTCCGATGCTTCACTTCAGGTTTACTGTATCCAGCTGACCTTCTTATTGACGATGAAGCACAGAAATTGAATCGGAATTAAATACAAAAGGCAAAATGCCGACTTAAGTACAAGAAGACTGACTCTTCCTACTGTCTATGATTTGAACCATTCCTGTGACACTCGTTATAGATTCCGATGCTTCACTTCAGGTTTACTGTATTCCTTTCACCTTCCTATTGACGATGAAACACAGAAATTGCATTTTAATTAAATACAAAAGGCACAATGCCGACTTAAGTACAAGATAACTGACTCTTCCTACTGAATACGTTATGAACCGTTCCTGTGGCACTAGTTATAGTTTCCGATGCTTCACTTCAGGTTTACTGTATCCCTCTGACCTTCTTAATGACGAAGAAACACAGATATTGCATCGGAATTAAATACAAAAGGCACAATGCCGACTTCAGTACAAGAAGACTGACCCTTCTTACTGTCTATGTTTTGAACCATTCCTGTGACACTAGTTATAGATTCCGATGCTTCACTACAGGTTTACTGTATCCCTCTGACCTTCTTATTGACGATGAAACACAGAAATTGCATCTTAATTAAATACAAATGGCACAATGCCGACTTATGTACAAAATAACTGTCTCTTCCTACTGACTATGTTTTGAACCATTCCTGTGACAATAGTTATAGATTCCGATGCTTCACTTCAGGTTTACTGTATCTTATTGACGATGAAGCACAGAAATTGCATCGGAATGAAATACAAAAGGCAAAATGCCGACTTAAGTACAAGAAGACTGACTCTTCTTACTGTCCATGATTTGAACCATTCCTGTGACACTAGTAATAGGTTCCCATGCTTCACTTCAGTTTTACTGTATCCCTCTGACCTCTTTATCGACGATGAAACACAGAAATTGCATCTTAATTAAATACAAAGGGCACAATGCCGACTTAAGTACAAGAAGACTTACTCTTCTTATTGTCAATGTTCTCTACCATTCCGGTGACATTAGTTATAGATTCTGATGATTCACTTCAGGTAACTGTATCCAGCTGACCTTCTTATTGACGATGAAACACGTAAATTGCATCGGAATTAAATACAAAATGCACAATGCCGACTTAAGTACAAAAAGAATGGGTCTTCTTACTGTCTATGTTTTGAACCATTTCTGTGACACTAGTTATAGATTCCGATGCATCCCTTCAGGATTACTATATCCCTCTGACCTTCTTATTGACGAAGAAACACAGATATTGCATCGGAATTAAATACAAAAGGCACAATGCCGACTTAAGTACAAGAAGACTGAACCTTCTTACTGTCTATGTTTTGAACCATTCCAATGACACTAGTTATAGATTCCGATGCTTCACTTCAGGTTTACTGTATCCCTCTGACCTTCTTATTGACGATGAAACACAGAAATAGCATCTTAATTAAATACAAAAGGCACAATGCCGACTTCAGTACAAGAACACTAACTCATCTTACTGTCAATGGTTTGAACCATTCCTGTTACACTAGTTATAGATTTCGATACTTCACTTCAGGTTTACTGTATCCCTCTGACCTTCTTAATGACGAAGAAACACAGATATTGCATCGGAATTAAATACAAAAGGCACAATGCCGACTTCAGTACAAGAAGACTGACCCTTCTTACTGTCTATGTTTTGAACCATTCCTGGTACACTAGTTATAGATTCCGATGCTTCACTACAGGTTTACTGTATCCCTCTGACCTTCTTACTGACGATGAAACACAGAAATTGCATCTTAATTAAATACAAATGGCACAATGCCGACTTAAGTACAAAATAACTGTCTCTTCCTACTGACTATGTTTTGAACCATTCCTGTGACACTAGTTATAGATTCCGATGCTTCACTTCAGGTTTACTGTATCCAGCTGACCTTCTTATTGACGATGAAGCACAGAAATTGCATCGGAATTAAATAAAAAAGGCAAAATGCCGACTTAAGTACTAGAAGACTGACTCTTCTTACTGTCTATGATTTGAACCATTCCTGTGACACTAGTTATAGGTTCCCATGCTTCACTTCAGTTTTACTGTATCCCTCTGACCTCTTTATCGACGATGAAACACAAAATTGCATCTTAATTAAATACAAAGGGCACAATGCCGACTTAAGTACAAGAAGACTGACTCTTCTTATTGTCAATATTTTCTACCATTCCGGTGACATTAGTTATAGATTCCGATGATTCACTTCAGGTAACTGTATCCAGCTGACCTTCTTATTGACGACAAAACACAGAAATTGCATCGTAATTATATACAAAAGGCACAATGCCGACTTAAGTACAAGAAGACTGACTCTTCTTACTGTATATGTTTTGAACCATTCCTCTGACACTAGTTATAGATTCCGATGCTTCACTTCAGGTTTACTGTATCCCTCTGACCTTCTTATTGACGATGAAACACAGAAATAGCATCTTAATTAAATACAAAAGGCACAATGCCGACTTCAGTACAAGAACACTAACTCATCTGACAGTCAATGGTTTGAACCATTCCTGTTAAACTAGTTATAGATTCCGATGCTTCACTTCGGGTTTACTGTATCCCTCTGACCTTCTTATTGACGATGAAACACGTAAATTGCATCGGAATTAAATACAAAATGCACAATGCCGACTTAAGTACAAAAAGGATGGGTCTTCTTACTGTCTATGTTTTGAACCATTCCTGTGCCACTAGTTATAGATTCCGATGCTTCACTTCACGTTTACTGTATCCCTCTGACCTTCTTATTGACAATGAAACACAGAAATTGCATCCTAATTAAATACAAAAGCACAATGCCGACTCAAGTACAAGAAGACTGGCTCTTCTTACTGTCTATGTTTTGAACCATTTCTGTGACACTAGTTATAGATTCCGATGCTTCACTTCAGTTTTACTGTATAACTCTGACCTTCTTAATGACGAAGAAACACAGATATTGCATCGGAATTAAATACAAGAGGCACAATGCTGACTTCAGTACAAGAAGACTGACCCTTCTTACTGTCTATGTTTTGAACCATTCCTGTGACACTAGTTATAGATTCCGATGCTTCACCTCAGGTTTACTGTATCCCTCGGACCTTCTTATTGACGATGAAACACAGAAATTGCATCGGAATTTAATACAAAGGGCACAATGCCGACTCAAGTACAAGAAGACTGGCTCTTCTTACTGTCTATGTTTTGAACCATTTCTGTGACACTAGTTATAGATTCCGATGCATCCCTTCAGGATTACTATATCCCTCTGACCTTCTTATTGACGAAGAAACACAGATATTGCATCGGAATTAAATACAAAAGGCACAATGCCGACTTAAGTACAGGAAGACTGACCCTTCTTACTGTCTAAGTTTTGAACCATTCCTGTGACACTAGTTATAGATACCGATGCTTCACTTCAGGTTTACTGTATCCCTCTGACCTTCGTATTGACGATGAAACACAGAAATTGCATCGGAATTAAATACAAAAGGCACAATGCCATCTTAAGTACAAAAAGACTGACTCTTCTTACTGTCTATGTTTCGAACCTTTCCTGTGACACTAGTTATAGATTCCGATGCTTGACTTTAGGTTTACTGATTCCCTCCGACCTTCTTATAGACAAAGAAACACATAAATTGCATCGGAATTATATACAAAAGGCACAATGCCGACTCAAGTACAAGAAGACTGGCTCTTCTTACTGTCTATGATTTAAACCATTTCTGTGACACTAGTTATAGATTCCGATGCTTCACTTCAGGTTTACGGTATCCCTCTGACCTTCTTATTGACGTAGAAACACAGATATTGCATCGGAATTAAATACAAAAGGCAGAATGACGACTTAAGTACAAGAAGACTGACCCATCCCACTGTCTTTGTTTTGAACCATTCCTGTGACACTAGTTATAGATTCCGATGCTTCACTTCAGGTTCACTGTATCCCTCTGACCTTCGTATTGACGATGAAACACAGAAATTGCATCGGAATTAAATACAAATGGCAAAATGACGACTTAAGTACAAAAAGAGTGACTCTTCTTACTGTCTATGATTTGAACCATTCCTGTGACACTTGTTATAGATTCCGATGCTTCACTTCAGGTTTACTGTATCCCTGTGAGCTTCTTATTGACGATGAAACACAGAAATTGCATCGGAATTATATACAAAAGGCACAATGCCGACTTAAGTACAAGAAGACTGACTCTTCTTACTGTCAATGTTTTGAACCATTCCTGTGACACTAGTTATAGATTCCGATGGTTTACTTCAGGTTTACTATATCCCTCTGACCTTCTTATTGACGATCAAACACAGAAAATTCATCGGAATTAAATACAAAAGGCAAAATGCCGACTTAAGTACAAGAAGACTGACTCTTCTTACTGTCTATGATTTGAACCATTCCTGTGACACTAGTTACAGGTTCCCATGCTTCACTTCAGTTTTACTGTATCCCTCTGACCTTCTTATTGACGATGAAACACAGAAATTGCATCGGAATTAAATACAAAAGGCACAATGCCGACTTAAGTAGAAGAAGACTGACTCTTCCTACTGTCTATGATTTGAACCATTCCTGTGACACTCGTTATAGATTCCGATGCTTCACCTCAGGTTTACTGTATCCCTTTCACCTTCCTATTGACGATGAAACACAGAAATTGCATTTTAATTAAATACAAGAGGCACAATGCCGACTTAAGTACAAGATAACTGACTCTTCCTACTGACTACGTTTTGAACCATTCCTGTGACACTAGTTATAGATTCCGATGCTTCACTTCAGGTTTACTGTATCCAACTGACCTTCTTATTGACGATGAAACACGTAAACTGCATCGGAATTAAATACAAAATGCACAATGCCGACTTAAGTACAAAAAGAATGGGTCTTCTTACTGTCTATGTTTTGAACCATTCCTGTGACACTAGTTATAGATTCCGATGCTTCACTTCAGGTTTACTGTATCCAGCTGACCTTCGTATTGACGATGAAACACGTAAATTGCATCGGAATTAAATACAAAATGCACAATGCCGACTTAAGTACAAAAAGAATGGTTCTTCTTACTGTCTATGTTTTGAACCATTCCTGTGACACTAGTTATAGATTCCGATGCTTCACTTCAGTTTTACTGTATAACTCTGACCTTCTTATTGACGATGAAACACAGAAATTGCATCGGAATTTAATTCAAAAGGCACAATGCCGACTCAAGTACAAGAAGACTGGCTCTTCTTACTGTCTATGTTTTGAACCATTTCTGTGACACTAGTTATAGATTCCGATGCATCCCTTCAGGATTACTATATCCCTCTGACCTTCTTATTGACGAAGAAACACAGATATTGCATCGGAATTAAATACAAAAGGCACAATGCCGACTTAAGTACAAGAAGACTGACTGTTCTTACGGTCAATGTTTTGAACCATTCCTGTGACACTAGTTATAGATTCCGTCGGTTTACTTCAGGTTTACTATATCCCTCTGACCTTCTTATTGACGATCAAACACAGAAAATTCATCGGAATTAAATACAAAAGGCACAATGCCGTCTCAAGTACAAGACGACTGGCTCTTCTTACTGTCTATGTTTTGAGCCATTCCTGTGACACTAGTTATAGATTCCGATGCTTCACTTCAGGTTTACTGTATCCAGCTGACCTTCTTATTGACGATGAAGCACAGAAATTGCATCGGAATTAAATACAAAAGGCAAAATGCCGACTTAAGTACAAGAAGACTGACTCTTCTTACTGTCTATGATTTGAACCATTCCCTTGACACTAGTTACAGGTTCCCATGCTTCACTTCAGTTTTACTGTATCCCTCTGACCTTCTTATTGACGATGAAACACAGAAATTGCATCGGAATTAAATACAAAAGGCACAATGCCGACTTAAGTAGAAGAAGACTGACTCTTCCTACTGTCTATGATTTGAACCATTCCTGTGACACTCGTTATAGATTCCGATGCTTCACTTCAGGTTTACTGTATCCCTTTCACCTTCCTATTGACGATGGAACACAGAAATTGCATTTTAATTAAATACAAAAGGCACAATGCCGACTTAAGTACAAGATAACTGACTCTTCCTACTGACTACGTTTTGAACCATTCCTGTGACACTAGTTATAGATTCCGATGCTTCACTTCAGGTTTACTGTATCCCTCTGACCTTCGTATTGACGATGAAACACAGAAATTGCATCGGAATTAAATACAAAAGGCACAAAGCCATCTTAAGTACAAAAAGACTGACTCTGGTTACTGTCTATGTTTCGAACCTTTCCTGTGACACTAGTTATAGATTCCGATGCTTGACTTTAGGTTTACTGATTCCCTCTGACCTTCTTATAGACAAAGAAACACATAAATTGCATCGGAAATAAATACAAAAGGCACAATGCCGACTCAAGTACAAGAAGACCGGCTCTTCTTACTGTCTATGATTTAAACCATTTCTGTGACACTAGTTATAGATTCCGATGCTTCACTTCAGGTTTACTGTATCCCTCTGACCTTCTTATTGACGTAGAAACACAGATATTGCATCAGAATTAAATACAAAAGGCACAATGACGACTTAAGTACAAGAAGACTGAGCCATCCCACTGTCTTTGTTTTGAACCATTCCTGTGACACTAGTTATAGATTCCGATGCTTCACTTCAGGTTCACTGTATCCCTCTGACCTTCGTATTGACGATGAAACACAGAAATTGCATCGGAATTAAATACAAATGGCAAAATGCCGACTTAAGTACAAAAAGAGTGACTCTTCTTACTGTCTATGATTTGAACCATTCCTGTGACACTAGTTATAGATTCCGATGCTTCACTTCAGGTTTACTGTATCCCTGTGAGCTTCTTATTGACGATGAAACACAGAAATTGCATCGGAATTATATACAAAAGGCACAATGCCGACTTAAGTACAAGAAGACTGACTCTTCTTACTGTCAATGTTTTGAACCATTCCTGTGACACTAGTTATAGATTCCGATGGTTTACTTCAGGTTTACTATATCCCTCTGACCTTTTTATTGACGATCAAACACAGAAAATTCATCGGAATTAAATACAAAAGGCACAATGCCGACTCAAGTACAAGACGACTGGCTCTTCTTACTGTCTATGTTTTGAGCCATTCCTGTGACACTAGTTATAGATTCCGATGCTTCACTTCAGGTTTACTGTATCCCTTTGACCTTCTTATTGACAATGAAACACAGAAATTGCATCCTAATTAAATACAAAAGGCACAATGCCGACTCAAATACAAGAAGACTGGCTCTTCATACTGTCAATGTTTTGAACCATTTCTGTGACACTAGTTATAGATTCCGATGCTTCACTTCAGTTTTACTGTATAACTCTGACCTTCTTAATGACGAAGAAACACAGATATTGCATCGGAATTAAATACAAAAGGCACAATGCCGACTTCAGTACAAGAAGACTGACCCTTCTTACTGTCTATGTTTTGAACCATTCCTGTGACACTAGTTATAGATTCCGATGCATCCCTTCAGGATTACTATATCCCTCTGACCTTCTTATTGACGAAGAAACACAGTTATTGCATCGAAATTAAATACAAAAGGCACAATGCCGACTTAAGTACAAGAAGACTGACCCTTCTTACTGTCTAAGTTTTGAACCATTCCTGTGACACTAGTTATAGATACCGATGCTTCACTTCAGGTTTACTGTATCCCTCTGACCTTCGTATTGACGATGAAACACAGAAATTGCATCGGAATTAAATACAAAAGGCACAATGCCGACTTAAGTACAAAAAGAATGGGTCTTCTTACTGTCTATGTTTTGAACCATTCCTGTGACACTAGTTATAGATTCCGATGCTTCACTTCAGGTTTACTGTATCCAGCTGACCTTCTTATTGACGATGAAACACGTAAATTGCATCGGAATTAAATACAAAATGCACAATGCCGACTTAAGTACAAAAAGAATGGTTCTTCTTACTGTCTATGTTTTGAACCATTCCTGTGACACTAGTTATAGATTCCGATGCTTCACTTCAGTTTTACTGTATAACTCTGACCTTCTTATTGACGATGAAACACAGAAATTGCATCGGAATTTAATACAAAAGGCACAATGCCGACTCAAGTACAAGAAGACTGGCTCTTCTTACTGTCTATGTTTTGAACCATTTCTGTGACACTAGTTATAGATTCCGATGCATCCCTTCAGGATTACTATATCCCTCTGACCTTCTTATTGACGAAGAAACACAGATATTGCATCGGAATTAAATACAAAAGGCACAATGCCGACTTAAGTACAAGAAGACTGACCCTTCTTACTGTCTATGTTTTGAACCATTCCTGTGACACTAGTTATAGATTCCGATGCTTCACTTCAGGTTTACTGTATCCCTCTGACCTTCTTATTGACGATGAAACACAGAAATAGCATCTTAATTATATACAAAAGGCACAATGCCGACTTCAGTACAAGAACACTAACTCATCTTACTGTCAATGGTTTGAACCATTCCTGTTACACTAATTATAGATTCCGATACTTCACTTCAGGTTTACTGTATCCCTCTGACCTTCTTAATGACGAAGAAACACAGATATTGCATCGGAATTAAATACAAAAGGCACAATGCCGACTTCAGTACAAGAAGACTGACCCTTCTTACTGTCTATGTTTTGAACCATTTCTGTGACGCTAGTTATAGATTCCGATGCTTCACTACAGGTTTACTGTATCGCTCTGACCTTCTTATTGACGATGAAACACAGAAATTGCATCTTAATTAAATACAAATGGCACAATGCCGACTTAAGTACAAAAGAACCGTCTCTTCCTACTGACTATGTATTGAACCATTCCTGTGACACTAGTTTTAGATTCCGATGCTTCACTTCAGGTTTACTGTATCCAGCTGACCTTCTTATTGACGATGAAGCACAGAAATTGCATCGGAATTAAATACAAAAGGCAAAATGCCGACTTAAGTACAAGAAGACTGACTCTTCTTACTGTCTATGATTTGAACCATTCCTGTGACACTAGTTATAGGTACCCATGCTTCACTTCAGTTTTACTGTATCCCTCTGACCTCTTTATCGACGATGAAACACAGAATTTGCATCTTAATTAAATACAAAGGGCACAATGCCGACTTAAGTACAAGAAGACTGACTCTTCTTATTGTCAATGTTTTCAACCATTCCGGTGACATTAGTTATAGATTCTGATGATTCACTTCAGGTAACTGTATCCAGCTGACCTTCTTATTGACGACGAAACACAGAAATTGCATCGTAATTATATACAAAAGGCACAATGCCGACTTAAGTACAAGAAGACTGACTCTTCTTACTGTATATGTTTGAACCATTCCTGTGACACTAGTTATAGGTTCCGATGCTTCACTTCAGGTTTACTGTATCCCTCTGACCTTCTTATTGACGATGAAACACAGAAATAGCATCTTAATTAAATACAAAAGGCACAATGCCGACTTCAGTACAAGAACACTAACTCATCTGACAGTCAATGGTTTGAACCATTCCTGTTACACTAGTTATAGATTCCGATGCTTCACTTCGTGTTTACTGATTCCCTCTGACCTTCTTATAGACAAAGAAACACATGAATTGCATCGGAATTAAATACAAAAGGCACAATGCCGACTCAAGTACAAGAAGACTGGCTCTTCTTACTGTCTATGATTTAAACCATTTCTGTGACACTAGTTATAGATTCCGATGCTTCACTTCAGGTTTACTGTATCCCTTTCACCTTCCTAATGACGATGAAACACAGAAATTGCATTTTAATTAAATACAAAAGGCACAATGCCGACTTAAGTACAAGATAACTGACTCTTCCTACTGACTACGTTTTGAACCATTCCTGTGACACTAGTTATAGATTCCGATGCTTCACTTCAGGTTTACTGTATCCCACTGACCTTCTTATTGACGATGAAACACAGAAATTGCATCGGAATTTAATACAAAAGGCACAATGCCGACTCAAGTACAAGAAGACTGGCTCTTCTTACTGTCTATGTTTTGAACCATTCCTGTGACACTAGTTATAGATTCCGATGATTCACTTCAGGTTTACTGTATCCCTCTGACCTTCTTATTGACAATGAAACACAGAAATTGCATCCTAATTAAATACAAAAGGCACAATGCCGACTCAAATACAAGAAGACTGGCTCTTCTTACTGTCTATGTTTTGAACCATTTCTGTAACACTAGTTATAGATTCCGATGCTTCACTTCAGTTTTACTGTATAGCTCTGACCTTCTCAATGACGAAGAAACACAGATATTGCATCGGAATTAAATACAAAAGCACAATGCCGACTTCAGTACAAGAAGACTGACCCTTCTTACTGTCTATGTTTTGAACCATTCCTGTGACACTATTTATAGATTCCGATGCTTCACTTCAGGTTTACTGTATCCCACTGACCTTCTTATTGACGATGAAACACAGAAATTGCATCGGAATTTAATACAAAAGGAACAATGACGACTCAAGTACAAGAAGACTGGCTCTTCTTACTGTCTATGTTTTGAACCATTCCTGTGACACTAGTTATAGATACCGATGCTTCACTTCAGGTTTACTGTATCCCTCTGACCTTCGTATTGACGATGAAACACAGAAATTGCATCGGAATTAAATACAAAAGGCACAAAGCCATCTTAAGTACAAAAAGACTGGCTCTTCTTACTGTCTATGATTTAAACCATTTCTGTGACACTAGTTATAGATTCCGATGCTTCACCTCAGGTTTACTGTATCCCTCTGACCTTCTTATCGACGTAGAAACACAGATATTGCATCAGAACTAAATACAAAAGGCACAATGACGACTTAAGTACAAGAAGACTGAGCCATCCCACTGTCTTTGTTTTGAACCATTCCTGTGACACTAGTTATAGATTCCGATGCTTCACTTCAGGTTCACTGTATCCCTCTGACCTTCGTATTGACGATGAAACACAGAAATTGCATCGGAATTAAATACAAATGGCAAAATGCCGACTTAAGTACAAAAAGAGTGACTCTTCATACTGTCTATGATTTGAACCATTCCTGTGACAGTAGTTATAGATTCCGATGCTTCACTTCAGGTTTACTGTATCCCTGAGAGCTTCTTATTGACGATGAAACACAGAAAATTCATCGGAATTAAATACAAAAGGCACAATGCCGACTCAAGTACAAGACTACTAGCTCTTCTTACTGTCTATGTTTTGTGCCATTCCTGTGACACTAGTTATAGATTCCGATGCTTCACTTCAGGTTTACTGTATCCCTCTGACCTTCTTATTGACAATGAAACACAGAAATTGCATCCTAATTAAATACAAAAGGCACAATGCCGACTCAAATACAAGAAGACTGGCTCTTCTTACTGTCAATGCTTTGAACCATTTCTGTGACACTAGTTATAGATTCCGATGCTTCACTTCAGTTTTACTGTATAACTCTGACCTTCTTAATGACGAAGAAACACAGATATTGCATCGGAATTAAATACAAAAGGCACAATGCCGACTTCAGTACAAGAAGACTGACCCTTCTTACTGTCTATGTTTTGAACCATTCCTGTGACACTAGTTATAAATTCCGATGCTTCACTTCAGGTTTACTGTATCCCACTGACCTTCTTATTGACGATGAAACACAGAAATTGCATCGGAATTTAATACAAAAGGCACAATGCCGACTCAAGTACAAGAAGACTGGCTCTTCTTACTGTCTTTGTTTTGAACCATTTCTGTGACACTAGTTATAGATTCCGATGCATCCCTTCAGGATTACTATATCCCTCTGACCTTCTTATTGACGAAGGAACACAGATATTGCATCGGAATTAAATACAAAAGGCACAATGCCGACTTAAGTACAAGAAGACTGACCCTTCTTACTGTCTAAGTTTTGAACCATTCCTGTGACACTAGTTATAGATACCGATGCTTCACTTCAGGTTTACTGTATCCCTCTGACCTTCGTATTGACGATGAAACACAGAAATTGCATCGGAATTAAATACAAAATGCACAATGCCATCTTAAGTACAAAAAGACTGACTCTGGTTACTGTCTATGTTTCGAATCTTTCCTGTGACACTAGTTATAGATTCCGATGCTTGACTTTAGGTTTACTGATTCCCTCTGACCTTCTTATAGACAAAGAAACACATAAATTGCATAGGAAATAAATACAAAAGGCACAATGCCGACTCAAGTACAAGAAGACTGGCTCTTCTTACTGTCTATGATTTAAACCATTTCTGTGACGCTAGTTATAGATTCCGATGCTTCACTTCAGGTTTACTGTATCCCTCTGACCTTCTTATTGTCGTAGAAACACAGATATTGCATCAGAAATAAATACAAAAGGCACTATGACGACTTAAGCACAAGAAGACTGACCCATCCCACTGTCTTTGTTTTGAACCATTCCTGTGACACTAGTTATAGATTCCGATGCTTCACTTCAGGTTCACTGTATCCCTCCGACCTTCGTATTGACGATGAAACACAGAAATTGCATCGGAATTAAATACAAATGGCAAAATGCCGACTTAAGTACAAAAAGAGTGACTCTTCTTACTGTCTATGATTTGAACCATTCCTGTGACACTAGTTATAGATTCCGATGCTTCACTTCAGGTTTACTGTATCCCTGTGAGCCTCTTATTGACGATGAAACACAGAAATTGCATCGGAATTATATACAAAAGGCACAATGCCGACTTAAGTACAAGAAGACTGACTCTTCTTACTGTCAATGTTTTGAACCATTCCTGTGACACTAGTTATAGATTCCGATGGTTTACTTCATGTTTACTATATCCCTCTGACCTTCTTATTGACGATCAAACACAGAAAATTCATCGGAATTAAATACAAAAGGCACAATGCCGACTCAAGTACAAGACGACTGGCTCTTCTTACGGTCTATGCTTTGAGCCATTCCTGTGACACTAGTTATAGATTCCGATGCTTCACTTCAGGTTTACTGTATCCAGCTGACCTTCTTATTGACGATGAAGCACAGAAATTGCATCGGAATTAAATACAAAAGGCAAAATGCCGACTTAAGTACAAGAAGACTGACTCTTCTTACTGTCTATGATTTGAAACATTCCTGTGACACTAGTTACAGGTTCCCATGCTTCACTTCAGTTTTACTGTATCCCTCTGACCTTCTTATTGACGATGAAACACAGAAATTGCATCGGAATTAAATACAAAAGGCACAATGCCGACTTAAGTAGAAGAAGACTGACTCTTCCTACTGTCTATGATTTGAACCATTCCTGTGACACTCGTTATAGATTCCGATGCTTCACTTCAGGTTTACTGTATCCCTTTCACCTTCCTATTGACGATGAAACACAGAAATTGCATTTTAATTAAATACAAATGGCACAATGCCGACTTAAGTACAAGATAACTGACTCTTCCTACTGACTACGCTTTTGAACCATTCCTGTGACACTAGTTATAGATTCCGATGCTTCACTTCAGGTTTACTGTACCCCTTGGACCTTCTTATTGACGATGAAACACAGAAATTGCATCGGAATGGATTACAAAAGGCACAATGCAGACATAAGTAAAAGAAGACTGACTCTTCATACTGACTGTTTTGAACCATTCCTGTGACACTAGTTATAGACACCGATGCTTCACTTCAGGTTTACTGTATCCCTCTGACCTTCGTATTGACGATGAAACACAGAAATTGCATCGGAATTAAATACAAAAGGCACAATGACATCTTAAGTACAAAAAGACTGACTCGGGTTACTGTCTATGTTTCGAACCTTTCCTGTGACACTAGTTATAGATTCCGATGCTTGACTTTAGGTTTACTGATTCCCTCTGACCTTCTTATAGACAAAGAAACACATAAATTGCATCGGAAATAAATACAAAAGGCACAATGCCGACTCAAGTACAAGAAGACTGGCTCTTCTTACTGTCTATGATTTAAACCATTTCTGTGACACTAGTTATAGATTCCGATGCTTCACTTCAGGTTTACTGTATCCCTCTGACCTTCTTATTGACGTAGAAACACAGATATTGCATCAGAATTAAATACAAAACGCACAATGACGACTTAAGTATAAGAACACAGACCCATCCCACTGTCTTTGTTTTGAACCATTCCTGTGACACTAGTTATAGATTCCGATGCTTCACTTCAGGTTCACTGTATCCCTCTGACCTTCGTATTGACGATGAAACACAGAAATTGCATCGGAATTAAATACAAATGGCAAAATGCCGACTTAAGTACAAAAAGAGTGACTCTTCTTACTGTCTATGATTTGAACCATTCCTGTGACACTAGTTATAGATTCCGATGCTTCACTTCAGGTTTACTGTATCCCTGTGAGCTTCTTATTGACGATGAAACACAGAAATTGCATCGGAATTATATACAAAAGGCACAATGCCGACTTAAGTACAAGAAGACTGACTCTTCTTACTGTCAATGTTTTGAACCATTCCTGTGACACTAGTTATAGATTCCGATGGTTTACTTTATGGTTTACTATATCCCTCTGACCTTCTTATTGACGATCAAACACAGAAAATTCATCGGAATTAAATACAAAAGGCACAATGCCGACTCAAGTACAAGACGACTGGCTCTTCTTACTGTCTATGTTTTGAGCCATTCCTGTGACACTAGTTATAGATTCCGATGCTTCACTTCAGGTTTACTGTATCCCTCTGACCATCTTATTGACGATGAAACACAGAAATTGCATCGGAATTAAATACAAAAGGCACAATGCCGACTTAAGTATAAGAAGACTGACTCTTCCTACTGTCTATGATTTGAACCATTCCTGTGACACTCGTTATAGATTCCGATGCTTCACTTCATGTTGACTGATTCCCTCTGACCTTCTTATAGACAAAGAAACACATAAATTGCATCGGAAATAAATACAAAAGGCACAATGCCGACTCAAGTACAAGAAGACTGGCTCCTCTTACTGTCTATGATTTAAACCATTTCTGTGACGCTAGTTATAGATTCCGATGCTTCACTTCAGGTTTACTGTATCCCTCTGACCTTCTTATTGACGTAGAAACACAGATATTGCATCAGAATTAAATACAAAAGGCACAATGACGACTTAAGTACAAGAAGACCGACCCATCCCACTGTCTTTGTTTTGAACCATTCCTGTGACACTAGTTATAGATTCCGATGCTTCACTTCAGGTTCACGGTATCCCTCTGACCTTCGTATTGACGATGAAACACAGAAATTGCATCGGAATTAAATACAAATGGCAAAATGCCGTCTTAAGTACAAAAAGAGTGACTCTTCTTACTGTCTATGATTTGAACCATTCCTGTGACACTAGTTATAGATTCCGATGCTTCACTTCAGGTTTACTGTATCCCTGTGAGCCTCTTATTGACGATGAAACACAGAAATTGCATCGGAATTATATACAAAAGGCACAATGCCGATTTAAGTACAAGAAGACTGACTCTTCTTACTGTCAATGTTTTGAACCATTCCTGTGACACTAGTTATAGATTCCGATGGTTTACTTCAGGTTTACTATATCCCTCTAACCTTCTTATTAACGATCAAACACAGAAAATTCATCGGAATTAAATACAAAAGGCACAATGCCGACTTAAGTAGAAGAAGACTGACTCTTCCTACTGTCTATGATTTGAACCATTCCTGTGACACTCGTTATAGATTCCGATGCTTCACTTCAGGTTTACTGTATCCCTTTCACCTTCCTATTGACGATGAAACACAGAAATTGCATTTTAATTAAATACAAAAGGCGCAATGCCGACTTAAGTACAAGATAACTGACTCTTCCTACTGACTACGTTTTGAACCATTTCTGTGACACTAGTTATAGATTCCGATGCTTCACTTCAGGTTTACTGTATCCAGCTGACCTTCTTATTGACGATGAAACACGTAAATTGCATCGGAATTAAATACAAAATGCACAATGCCGACTTAAGTACAAAATGAATGGGTCTTCTTACTGTCTATGTTTTGAACCATTCCTGTGACACTAGTTATAGATTCCGATGCTTCACTTCAGTTTTACTGTATAACTCTGACCTTCTTAATGACGAAGAAACACAGAAATTGCATCGGAATTAGATACAAAAGGCACAATGCCGACTTCAGTACAAGAAGACTGACCCTTCTTACTGTCTATGTTTTGAACCATTCCTGTGACACTAGTTATAGATTCCGATGCTTCACTTCAGGTTTACTGTATCCCACTGACCTTCTTATTGACGATGAAACACAGAAATTGCATCGGAATTAAATACAAAAGGCACAATGCCGACTTCAGTACAAGAAGACTGACCCTTCTTACTGTCTATGTTTTGAACCATTCCTGTGACACTAGTTATAGATTCCGATGCTTCACTTCAGGTTTACTGTATCCCACTGACCTTCTTATTGACGATGAAACACAGAAATTGCATCGGAATTTAATACAAAAGGCACAATGCCGACTCAAGTACAAGAAGACTGGCTCTTCTTACTGTCTATGTTTTGAACCATTTCTGTGACACTAGTTATAGATTCCGATGCATCCCTTCAGGATTACTATATCCCTCTGACCTTCTTATTGACGAAGAAACACAGATATTGCATCGGAATTAAATACAAAAGGCACAATGCTGACTTAAGTACAAGAAGACTGACACTTCTTACTGTCTAAGTTTTGAACCATTCCTGTGACACTAGTTATAGATACCGATGCTTCACGTCAGGTTTACTGTATCCCTCTGACCTTCGTATTGACGATGAAACACAGAAATTGCATCGGAATTAAATACAAAAGGCACAATGCCGACTTAAGTACATTTAGACTGACTCTTCCTACTGTCTATACTTTGAAACATTCCTGTGACACTAGTTATAGATTCCGATGCTTCATTTTAGGTTTACTGTATCCCTTGGACCTTCGTGTTGACGATGAAACACAGAAATTGCATCGGAATGAAATACAAAAGGCTCAATGCCGACATAAGTACAAGAAGACTGACCTTTCTTACTCTCTATGCTTTGAAACATTCCTGTGACACTAGTTATAGATTCCGATGCTTCACTTCAGGTTTACTGTACCCCTTGGACCTTTTTATTGACGATGAAACAAAGAAATTTCATCGGAATTAAATACAAAAGGCACAATGCCGACTTAAGTACAAGAAGACTGACTCATCCAACTGTCTAAGTTTGAACCATTCCTGTGATACTAGTTATTGATTTTGATGCTACACTTCAGTTTTACTGTATCCCTCTGACCTTCTTGTTGACGATGAAACACAGAAATTGCATCGGAATGGAATACAAAAGGCACAATGCCGACTTAAGTAAAAGAAGACTGACTCTTCATACTGACTGTTTTGAACCATTCCTGTGACACTAGTTATAGATACCGATGCTTCACTTCAGGTTTACTGTATCCCTCTAACCTTCGTATTGACGATGAAACACAGAAATTGCATCGGAATTGAATACAAAAGGCACAATGACATCTTAAGTACAAAAAGACTGACTCTGGTTACTGTCTATGTTTCGAACCTTTCCTGTGACACTAGTTATAGATTCCGATGCTTGAGTTTAGGTTTACTGATTCCCTCTGACCTTCTTATAGACAAAGAAACACATAAATTGCATCGGAAATAAATACAAAAGGCACAATCCCGACTCAAGTACAAGAAGACTGGCTCTTCTTACTGTCTATGATTTAAACCATTTCTGTGACACTAGTTATAGATTCTGATGCTTCACTTCAGGTTTACTGTATCCCTCTGACCTTCTTATTGACGTAGAAACACAGATATTGCATCAGAATTAAATACAAAAGGCACAATGGCGACTTAAGTACAAGAAGACTGACCCATCCCACTGTCTTTGTTTTGAACCATTCCTGTGACACTAGTTATAGATTCCGATGCTTCACTTCAGGTTCACTGTATTCCTCTGACCTTCGTATTGACGATGAAACACAGAAATTGCATCGGAATTAAATACAAATGGCAAAATGCCGACTTAAGTACAAAAAGGGTGACTCTTCTTACTGTCTATGATTTGAACCATTCCTGTGACACTAGTTATAGATTCCGATGCTTAACTTCAGGTTTACTGTATCCGTGTGAGCTTCTTATTGACGATGAAACACAGAAATTGCATCGGAATTACATACAAAAGGCACAATGCCGACTTAAGTACAAGAAGACTGACTCTTCTTACTGTCAATGTTTTGAACCATTCCTGTGACACTAGTTATAGATTCCGATGGTTTACTTCAGGTTTACTATATCCCTCTTACCTTCTTATTGACGATCAAACACAGAACATTCATCGGAATTAAATACAAAAGGCACATGCCGACTCAAGTACAAGACGACTGGCTCTTCTTACTGTCTATGTTTTGAGCCATTCCTGTGACACTAGTTATAGATTCCGATGCTTCACTTCAGGTTTACTGTATCCAGCTGACCTTCTTATTGACGATGAAGCACAGAAATTGCATCGGAATTAATACAAAAGGCAAAATGCCGACTTAAGTACAAGAAGACTGACTCTTCTTACTGTCTATGAATTGAACCATTACTGTGACACTAGTTACAGGTTCCCATGCTTCACTTCAGTTTTACTGTATCCCTCTGACCTTCTTATTGACGATGAAACACAGAAATTGCATCGGAATTAAATACAAAAGGCACAATGCCGACTTAAGTATAAGAAGACTGACTCTTCCTACTGTCTATGATTTGAACCATTCCTGTGACACTCGTTATAGATTCCGATGCTTCACTTCATGTTTACTGTATCCCTGTGAGCTTCTTATTGACGATGAAACACAGAAATTGCATCGGAATTATATACAAAAGGCACAATGCCGACTTAAGTACAAGAAGACTAACTCTTCTTACTGTCAATGTTTTGAACCATTCCTGTGACACTAGTTATAGATTCCGATGGTTTACTTCAGGTTTACTATATCCCTCTGACCTTCTTATTGACGATCAAACACAGAAAATTCATCGGAATTAAATACTAAAGGCACAATGCTGACTCAAGTACAAGACGACTGGCTCTTCTTACTGTCTATGTTTTGAGCCATTCCTGTGACACTAGTTATAGATTCCGATGCTTCACTTCAGGTTTGCTGTATCCAGCTGACCTTCTTATTGACGATGAAGCACAGAAATTGCATCGGAATTAAATACAAAAGGCAAAATGCCGACTTAAGTACAAGAAGACTGACTCTTCCTACTGTCTATGATTTGAACCATTCCTGTGACACTCGTTATAGATTCCGATGCTTCACTTCAGGTTTACTGTATCCCTTTCACCTTCCTATTGACGATGAAACACAGAAATTGCATTTTAATTAAATACAAAAGGCACAATGCCGACTTAAGTAGAAGAAGACTGACTCTTCCTACTGTCTATGAGTTGAACCATTCCTGTGACACTCGTTATAGATTCCGATGCTTCACTTCAGGTTTACTGTATCCCTTTCACCTTCCTATTGACGATGAAACACAGAAATTGCATTTTAATTAAATACAAAAGGCACAATGCCGACTTAAGTAGAAGAAGACTGACTCTTCCTACTGTCTATGAGTTGAACCATTCCTGTGACACTCGTTATAGATTCCGATGCTTCACTTCAGGTTTACTGTATCCCTTTCACCTTCCTATTGACGATGAAACACAGAAATTGCATTTTAATTAAATACAAAAGGCACAATGCCGACTTAAGTACAAGATAACTGACTCTTCCTACTGACTACGTTATGAACCATTCCTGTGACACTAGTTATAGATTCCGATGCTTCACTTCAGGGTTACTGTATCCCTCTGACCTTCTTATTGACGATGAAACACAGAAATTGCATCGGAATTTAATACAAAAGGCACAATGCCGACTCAAGTACAAGAGGACTGGCTCTTCTTACTGTCTATGTTTTGAACCATTTCTGTGACACTAGTTATAGATTCCGATGCATCCCTTCAGGATTACTATATCCCTCTGACCTTCTTATTGACGAAGAAACACAGATATTGCATCGGAATTAAATACAAAAGGCACAATGCCGACTGAAGTACAAGAAGACTGACCCTTCTTACTGTCTAAGTTTTGAACCATTCCTGTGACACTAGTTATAGATACCGATGCTTCACTTCAGGTTTACTGTATCCCTCTGACCTTCGTATTGACGATGAAACACAGAAATTGCATCGGAATTAAATACAAAAGGCACAATGCCGACTTAAGTACAAAAAGAATGGGTCTTCTTACTGTCTATGTTTTGAACCATTCCTGTGACACTAGTTATAGATTCCGATGCTTCACTTCAGGTTTACTGTATCCAGCTGACCTTCTTATTGACGATGAAACACGTAAATTGCATCGGAATTAAATACAAAATGCACAATGCCATCTTAAGTACAAAAAGACTGACTCTTCTTACTGTCTATGTTTCGAACCTTTCCTGTGACACTAGTTATAGATTCCGATGCTTGACTTTAGGTTTACTGATTCCCTCTGACCTTCTTATAGACAAAGAAACACATAAATTGCATCGGAATTAAATACAAAAGGCACAATGCCGACTCAAGTACAAGAAGACTGGCTCTTCTTACTGTCTATGATTTAAACCATTTCTGTGACACTAGTTATAGATTCCGATGCTTCACTTCAGGTTTACTGTATCCCTCTGACTTTCTTATTGACGTAGAAACACAGATATTGCATCGGAATTAAATACAAAAGGCACAATGACGACTTAAGTACAAGAAGACTGACCCATCCCACTGTCTTTGTTTTGAACCATTCCTAAGTCACTAGTTATAGATTCCGATGCTTCAGTTCAGGTTCACTGTATCCCTCTGACCTTCGTATTGACGATGAAACACAGAAATTGCATCGGAATTAAATACAAATGGCAAAATGCCGACTTAAGTACAAAAAGAATGACTCTTCTTACTGTCTATGATTTGAACCATTCCTGTGACACTAGTTATAGATTCCGATGCTTCACTTCAGGTTTACTGTATCCCTGTGAGCTTCTTATTGACGATGAAACACAGAAATTGCATCGGAATTATATACAAAAGGCACAATGCCGACTTAAGTACATGAAGACTGACTCTTCTTAATGTCAATGTTTTGAACCATTCCTGTGACACTAGTTATAGATTCCGATGGTTTACTTCAGGTTTACTATATCCCTCAGACCTTCTTATTGACGATCAAACACAGAAAATTCATCGGAATTAAATACAAAAGACACAATGCCGACTCAAGTACAAGACGACTGGCTCTTCTTACTGTCTATGTTTTGAGTCATTCCTGTGACACTAGTTATAGATTCCGAAGCTTCACTTCAGGTTTACTGTATCCAGCTGACCTTCTAATTGACGATGAAGCACAGAAATTGCATCGGAATTAAATACAAAAGGCAAAATGCCGACTTAAGTACAAGAAGACTGACTCTTCTTACTGTCTATGATTTGAACCATTTCTGTGACACTAGTTACAGGTTCCCATGCTTCACTTCAGTTTTACTGTATCCCTCTGACCTTCTTATTGACGATGAAACACTGAAATTGCATCGGAATTAAATACACAAGGCACAATGCCAACTTAAGTAGAAGAAGACTGACTCTTCCTGCTGTCTATGATTTGAACCATTCCTGTGACACTAGTTATAGATTCCGATGCTTCACTTCAGGTTTACTGTATCCCTTTCACCTTCCTATTGACGATGAAACACAGAAATTGCATTTTAATTAAATACAAAAGGCACAATGCCGACTTAAGTACAAGATAACTGACTCTTCCTACTGACTACGTTTTGAACCATTTCTGTGACACTAGTTATAGATTCCGATGCTTCACTTCAGGTTTACTGTATCCAGCTGACGTTCTTATTGACGATGAAGCACAGAAATTGCATCGGAATTAAATACAAAAGGCAAAATGCAGACTTAAGTACAAGAAGACTGACTCTTCGCAATGTCTATGTTTTGAACCATCCTGTGACACTAGTTTTAGATTCCGATGCTTCACTTCAGGTTTTCTGTATCCCTCTGACCTCTTTATCGACGATGAAA
Organism: Schistocerca piceifrons; assembly: GCF_021461385.2. Classification (NCBI taxonomy): domain Eukaryota; kingdom Metazoa; phylum Arthropoda; class Insecta; order Orthoptera; family Acrididae; genus Schistocerca; species Schistocerca piceifrons. Next base: position 160,973 of record NW_025727289.1, on the reverse strand, counting down.
CACAGAAATTGCATCTTAATTAAATACAAAAGGCACAATGCCGACTTAAGTACAAGAAGACTGACTCTTCTTATTGTCAATGTTTTCTACCATTCCGGTGACATTAGTTATAGACTCCGATGATTCACTTCAGGTAACTATATCCAGCTGACCTTCTTATTGACGACGAAACACAGAAATTGCATGGTAATTATATACAAAAGGCACAATGCCGACAGAAGTACAAGAAGACTGACTCTTCTTACTGTATATGTTTTGAACCATTCCTGTGACACTAGTTATAGATTCCGATGCTTCACTTCAGGTTTACTGTATCCCTCTGACCTTCTTATTGACGATGAAACACAGAAATACCATCTTAATTAAATACAAAAGGCACAATGCCGACTTCAGTACCACAACACTAACTCATCTGACAGTCAATGGTTTGAACCATTCCTGTTACACTAGTTATAGATTCCGATGCTTCACTTCGGGTTTACTGTATCCCTCTGACCTTCTTCTTGACGATGAAACACGTAAATTGCATCGGAATTAAATACAACATGCACAATGCCGACTTAAGTACAAAAAGAATTGGTCTTCTTACTGTCTATGTTTTGAACCATTCCTGTGACACTAGTTATAGATTCCGATGCATCCCTTCAGGATTACTGTATCCCTGTGACCTTCTTATAGACAAAGAAACACATAAATTGCATCGGAATTAAATACAAAAGGCACAATGCCGACTCAAGTACAAGAAGACTGGCTCTACTTACTGTCTATGATTTAAACCATTTCTGTGACACTAGTTATAGATTCCGATGCTTCACGTCAGTTTTACTGTAACCCTCTGACCTTCGTATTGACGATGAAACACAGAAATTGCATCGGAATTAAATACAAATGGCAAAATGCCGACTTAAGTACAAAAAGAGTGACTCTTCTTACTGTCTATGATTTGAACCATTCCTGTGACACTAGTTATAGATTCCGATGCTTCACTTCAGGTTTACTGTATCCCTGTGAGCTTCTTATTGACGATGAAACACAGAAATTGCATCGGAATTATATACAAAAGGCACAATGCCGACTTAAGTACAAGAAGACTGACTCTTCTTACTGTCAATGTTTTGAACCATTCCTGTGACACTAGTTATAGATTCCGATGCTTCACTTCAGGTTTACTGTATCCAGCTGACCTTCTTATTGACGATGAAACACTGAAATTGCATCGGAATTAAATACAAAAGGCACAATGCCGACTTAAGTAGAAGAAGACTGACTCTTCCTACTGTCTATGAATTGAACCATTCCTGTGACACTAGTTATAGATTCCGATGCTTCACTTCAGGTTTACTGTATCCCTTTCACCTTCCTATTGACGATGAAACACAGAAATTGCATTTTAATTAAATACAAAAGGCACAATGCCGACTTAAGTACAAGATAACTGACTCTTCCTACTGACTACGTTTTGAACCATTTCTGTGACACTAGTTATAGATTCCGATGCTTCACTTCAGGTTTACTGTATCCAGCTGACCTTCTTATTGACGATGAAGCACAGAAATTGCATCGGAATTAAATACAAAAGGCAAAATGCAGACTTAAGTACAAGAAGACTGACTCTTCTTACTGTCTATGATTTGAACCATTTCTGTGACACTAGTTATAGGTTCCCATGCTTCACTGCAGTTTTACTGTATCCCTCTGACCTTCTTATTGACGATGAAACACAGAAATTGTATCGGAATTAAATACAAAAGGCACAATGCCGACATAAGTACAAGAAGACTGACTCTTCCCAATGTCTATGTTTTGAACCAATCCTGTGACACTAGTTTTAGATTCCGATGCTTCACTTCAGGTTTTCTGTATCCCTCTGACCTCTTTATCGACGATGAAACACAGAAATTGCATCTTAATTAAATACAAAAAACACAATGCCGACTTAAGTACAAGAAGACTGACTCTTCTTATTGTCAATGTTTTCTACCATTCCGGTGACATTAGTTATAGATTCCGATGATTCAATTCAGGTAACTGTATCCAGCTGACCTTCTTATTGACGACGAAACACAGAAATTGCATGGTAATTATATACAAAAGGCACAATGCCGACAGAAGTACAAGAAGACTGACTCTTCTTACTGTATATGTTTTGAACCATTCCTGTGACACTAGTTATAGATTCCGATGCTTCACTTCAGGTTTACTGTATCCCTCTGACCTTCTTATTGACGATGAAACACAGAAATAGCATCTTAATTAAATACGAAAGGCACAATGCCGACTTCAGTACAACAACAATAACTCATCTGACAGTCAATGGTTTGAACCATTCCTGTTACACTAGTTATAGATTCCGATGCTTCACTTCGGGTTTACTGTATCCCTCTGACCTTCTTATTGACGATGAAACACAGAAATTGCATCGGAATTTAATACAAATGGCACAATGCCGACTCAAGTACAAGAAGACTGGCTCTTCTTACTGTCTATGTTTTGAACCATTTCTGTGACACTAGTTATTGATTCCGATGCTTCACTTCAGGTTTACTGTATCCCTGTGAGCTTCTTATTGACGATGAAACACAGAAATTGCATCGGAATTATATACAAAAGGCACAATGCCGACTTAAGTACAAGAAGACTGACTCTTCTTACTGTCAATGTTTGAACCATACCTGTGACACTAGTTATAGATTCCGATGCTTTACTTCAGGTTTACTGTATCCCTCTGACCTTCTTATTGACGATCAAACACAGAAAATTCATCGGAATTAAATACAAAAGGCACAATGCCGACTCAAGTACAAGAAGACAGGCTCTTCTTACTGTCTATGATTTGAGCCATACCTGTGACACTAATTATAGATGCCGATGCTTCACTTCAGTTCTACTGTATCCCTCTGACCTTCTTATTGACGATGAAACACAGAAATTGCATCGGAATTAAATACAAAAGGCACAATGCCGACTTAAGTACAAGAAGACTGACTCTTCGTACTGTCTATGTTTTGAACCATTCCTGTGACACTAGTTATAGATTCCGAAGCTTCACATCAGGTTTACTGTATCCCATTCACCTTCCTATTGGCGATGAAACACAGAAATTGCATCTTAATTAAATACAAAAGGCGCAATGCCGACTTAAGTACAAGATAACTGACTCTTCCTACTGACTACGTTTTGAACCATTCCTGCGACACTAGTTATAGATTCCGATGCTACACTTCAGGTTTACTGTATCCAGCTGACCTTCTTATTGACGATGAAGCACAGAAATTGCATCGGAATTAAATACAAAAGGCAAAATGCAGACATAAGGTCAAGAAGACTGACTCTTCTTACTGTCTATGATTTGAACCATTCCTGTGACACTAGTTATAGATTCCGATGCTTCACTTCAGGTTTACTGTATCCCTCTGACCTTCTTATTGACGATGAAACACAGAAATTGCATCGGAATTAAATACAAAAGGCACAATGCCGACTTAAGTACAAGAAGACTGACTCTTCCTAATGTCTATGTTTTGAACCAATCCTGTGACACTAGTTATAGATTCCGATGGTTCACTTCAGGTTTACTGTATCCCTCTGAAAATTTTATTGACGATGAAACACAGAAATAGCACCTCAAATAAATACAAAAGGCACAATGCCGACTTCAGTACAAGAACACTAACTCATCTTACTGTCAATGGTTTGAACCATTCCTGTTACACTAGTTATAGATTCCGATACTTCACTTCAGGTTTACTGTATCCCTGTGACCTTCTTAATGACGAAGAAACACAGATATTGCATCGGAATTAAATACAAAAGGCACAATGCCGACTTCAGTACAAGAAGACTGACCCTTCTTACTGTCTATTTTTTGAACCATTCCGATGCTTCACTACAGGTTTACTGTATCCCTCTGACCTTCTTATTGACGAAGAAACACAGAAATTGCATCGGAATTTAATACAAAAGGCACAATGCCGACTCAAGTACAAGAAGACAGGCTCTTCTTACTGTCTATGTTTTGAACCATTTCTGTGACACTAGTTATAGATTCCGATGCATGCCTTCAGGATTACTGTATCCCTGTGACCTTCTTATTGACGAAGAAACACAGATATTGCATCGGAATCAAATACAAAAGGCACAATGCCGACTTAAGTACAAGAAGACTGACCCTTCTTACTGTCTAAGCTTTGAACCATTCCTGTGACACTAGTTGTAGATACCGATGCTTCACTTCAGGTTTACTGTATCCCTCTGACCTTCGTATTGACGATGAAACACAGAAATTGCATCGGAATTAAATACAAATGGCACAATGCCGACTTAAGTACAAAAAGAGTGACTCTTCTTACTGTCATTGTTTTGAACCATTCCTGTGACACTAAGTATAGATTCCGATGCTTCACTTCAGGTTTACTGTATCCCTGTGAGCTTCTTATTGACGATGAAACACAGAAATTGCATCGGAATTATATACAAAAGGCACAATGCCGACTTAAGTACAAGAAGACTGACTCTTCTTACTGTCAATGTTTTGAACCATTCCTGTGACACTAGTTATAGATTCCGATGCTTTACTTCAGGTTTACTGTATCCCTCTGACCTTCGTTTTGACGATCAAACACAGAAAATTCATCGGAATTAAATGCAAAAGGCACAATGCCGACTTAAGTACAAGAAGACTGCCTCTTGTTACTGTATATGATTTGAACCATTCCTGTGACACTAGTTATAGATTCCGATGCTTCACTTCAGGTTTACTGTATCCCTCTGACCCTCTTATTGACGATGAAACACAAAAATAGCATCTTAATTAAATACAAAAGGCACAATGCCGACTTCAGTACAACAACACTAACTCATCTGACAGTCAATGGTTTGAACCATTCCTGTTACACTAGTTATAGATTCCGATGCTTCACTTCGGGTTTACTGTATCCCTCTGGCCTTCTTATTGACGATGAAACACGTAAATTGCATCGGAATTAAATACAAAATGCAGAATGCCGACTTAAGTACAAAAAGAATGGGTCTTCTTACTGTCTATGTTTTGAACCATTCCTGTGACACTAGTTATAGATTCCGATGCTTCACTTCAGGTTTACTTTATCCCTCTGACCTTCTTATTGACAATGAAACACAGAAATTGCATCCTAATTAAATACAAAAGGCACAATGCCGACTCAAGTACAAGATGACTGGCTCTTCTTACTTTCTATGTTTTGAACCATTTCTGTGACACTAGTTATAGATTCCGATGCTTCACTTCAGTTTTACTGTATAACTCTGACCTTCTTAATGACGAAGAAACACAGATATTGCATCGGAATTAAATACAAAAGGCACAATGAGGACATCAGTACAAGAAGACTGACCCTTCTTACTGTCTATGTTTCGAACCGATCCTGTGACACTAGTTATAGATTCCGATGCTTCACTTCAGGTTTACAGTATCCCTCTGACCTACTTATTGACGATGAAACACAGAAATTGCATCGGAATTTATTACAAAACGACAATGCAGACTCAAGTACAAGAAGACTGGCTCTTCTTACTGTCTATGTTTTGAACCATTTCTGTGACACTAGTTATAGATTCCGATGCATCCCATCAGGATTACTGTATCCCTGTGACCTTCTTATTGACGAAGAAACACAGATATTGCATCGGAATTAAATTCAAAAGGCACAATGCCGACTTAAGTACAAGAAGACTGACCCTTCTTACTGTCTAAGTTTTGAACTGTTCCTGTGACACTAGTTATAGATACCGATGCTTCACTTCAGGCTTACTGTATCCCTCTGACCTTCGTGTTGACGATGAAACACAGAAATTGCATCTTAATTAAATACAAAAAACACAATGCCGACTTCAGTACAAGAAGACTGACCCTTCTTACTGTCTATTTTTTGAACCATTCCGATGTTTCACTACAGGTTTACTGCATCCCTCTGACCTTCTTATTGACGATGAAACACGTAAATTGCATCGGAATTAAATACAAAATGCACAATGCCGACTTAAGTACAAAAAGAATGGGTCTTCTTACTGTCTATGTTTTGAACCATTCCTGTGACACTAGTTATAGATTCCGATGCTTCACTTCAGGTTTTCTGTATCCCTCTGACCTCTTTATCGACGATGAAACACAGAAATTGCATCTTAATTAAATACAAAAAACACAATGCCGACTTAAGTACAAGAAGACTGACTCCTCTTATTGTCAATGTTTTCTACCATTCCGGTGACATTAGTTATAGATTCCGATGATTCAATTCAGGTAACTGTATCCAGCTGACCTTCTTATTGACGACGAAACACAGAAATTGCATGGTAATTATATACAAAAGGCACAATGCCGACAGAAGTACAAGAAGGCTGACTCTTCTTACTGTATATGTTTTGAACCATTCCTGTGACACTAGTTATAGATTCCGATGCTTCACTTCAGGTTTACTGTATCCCTCTGACCTTCTTATTGACGATGAAACACAGAAATAGCATCTTAATTAAATACAAAAGGCACAATGCCGACTTCAGTACAACAACAATAACTCATCTGACAGTCAATGGTTTGAACCATTCCTGTTACACTAGTTATAGATTCCGATGCTTCACTTCGGGTTTACTGTATCCCTCTGACCTTCTTATTGACGATGAAACACAGAAATTGCATCGGAATTTAATACAAATGGCACAATGCCGACTCAAGTACAAGAAGACTGGCTCTTCTTACTGTCTATGTTTTGAACCATTTCTGTGACACTAGTTATTGATTCCGATGCTTCACTTCAGGTTTACTGTATCCCTGTGAGCTTCTTATTGACGATGAAACACAGAAATTGCATCGGAATTATATACAAAAGGCACAATGCCGACTTAAGTACAAGAAGACTGACTCTTCTTACTGTCAATGTTTGAACCATACCTGTGACACTAGTTATAGATTCCGATGCTTTACTTCAGGTTTACTGTATCCCTCTGACCTTCTTATTGACGATCAAACACAGAAAATTCATCGGAATTAAATACAAAAGGCACAATGCCGACTCAAGTACAAGAAGACAGGCTCTTCTTACTGTCTATGATTTGAGCCATTCCTGTGACACTAATTATAGATGCCGATGCATCACTTCAGTTTTACTGTATCCCTCTGACCTTCTTATTGACGATGAAACACAGAAATTGCATTGGAATTAAATACAAAAGGCACAATGCCGACTTAAGTACAAGAAGACTGACTCTTCGTACTGTCTATGTTTTGAACCATTCCTGTGACACTAGTTATAGATTCCGAAGCTTCACTACAGGTTTACTGTATCCCATTCACCTTCCTATTGGCGATGAAACACAGAAATTGCATCTTAATTAAATACAAAAGGCGCAATGCCGAGTTAAGTACAAGATAACTGCCTCTTCCTACTGACTACGTTTTGAACCATTCCTGTGACACTAGTTATAGATTCCGATGCTACACTTCAGGTTTACTGTATCCAGCTGACCTTCTTATTGACGATGAAGCACAGAAATTGCATCGGAATTAAATACAAAAGGCAAAATGCAGACATAAGGTCAAGAAGACTGACTCTTCTTACTGTCTATGATTTGAACCATTCCTGTGACACTAGTTATAGATTCCGATGCTTCACTTCAGGTTTACTGTATCCCTCTGACCTTCTTATTGACGATGAAACACAGAAATTGCATCGGAATTAAATACAAAAGGCACAATGCCGACTTAAGTACAAGAAGACTGACTCTTCCTAATGTCTATGTTTTGAACCAATCCTGTGACACTAGTTATAGATTCCGATGCTTCACTTCAGGTTTCTGTATCCCTCTGAAAATTTTATTGACGATGAAACACAGAAATAGCACCTCAATTAAATACAAAAGGCACAATGCCGACTTCAGTACAAGAACACTAACTCATCTTACTGCCAATGGTTTGAACCATTCCTGTTACACTAGTTATAGATTCCGATACTTCACTTCAGGTTTACTGTATCCCTGTGACCTTCTTAATGACGAAGAAACACAGATATTGCATCGGAATTAAATACAAAAGGCACAATGCCAACTTCAGTACAAGAAGACTGACCCTTCTTACTGTCTATTTTTTGAACCATTCCGATGCTTCACTACAGGTTTACTGTATCCCTCTGACCTTCTTATTGACGATGAAACACAGAAATTGCGTCGGAATTTAATACAAAAGGCACAATGCCGACTCAAGTACAAGAAGACAGGCTCTTCTTACTGTCTATGTTTTGAACCATTTCTGTGACACTAGTTATAGATTCCGATGCATGCCTTCAGGATTACTGTATCCCTGTGACCTTCTTATTGACGAAGAAACACAGATATTGCATCGGAATCAAATACAAAAGGCACAATGCCGACTTAAGTACAAGAAGACTGACCCTTCTTACTGTCTAAGCTTTGAACCATTCCTGTGACACTAGTTATAGATACCGATGCTTCACTTCAGGTTTACTGTATCCCTCTGACCTTCGTATTGACGATGAAACACAGAAATTGCATCGGAATTAAATACAAATGGCACAATGCCGACTTAAGTACAAAAAGAGTGACTCTTCTTACTGTCTATGTTTTGAACCATTCCTGTGACACTAAGTATAGATTCCGATGCTTCACTTCAGGTTTACTGTATCCCTGTGAGCTTCTTATTGACGATGAAACACAGAAATTGCATCGGGATTAAATACAAAAGGCACAATGCCGACTTAAGTACAAGAAGACTGACTCTTCTTACTGTCAATGTTTTGAACCATTCCTGTGACACTAGTTATAGATTCCGATGCTTTACTTCAGGTTCACTGTATCCCTCTGACCTTCGTTTTGACGATCAAACACAGAAAATTCATCGGAATTAAATGCAAAAGGCACAATGCCGACTTAAGTACAAGAAGACTGACTCTTGTTACTGTATATGATTTGAATCATTCCTGTGACACTAGTTATAGATTCCGATGCTTCACTTCAGGTTTACTGTATCCCTCTGACCTTCTTATTGACGATGAAACACAAAAATAGCATCTTAATTAAATACAAAAGGCACAATGCCGACTTCAGTACAACAACACTAACTCATCTGACAGTCAATGGTTTGAACCATTCCTGTTACACTAGTTATAGATTCCGATGCTTCACTTCGGGTTTACTGTATCCCTCTGACCTTCTTATTGACGATGAAACACGTAAATTGCATCGGAATTAAATACAAAATGCACAATGCCGACTTAAGTACAAAAAGAATGGGTCTTCTTACTGTCTATGTTTTGAACCATTCCTGTGACACTAGTTATAGATTCCGATGCTTCACTTCAGGTTTACTTTATCCCTCTGACCTTCTTATTGACAATGAAACACAGAAATTGCATCCTAATTAAATACAAAAGGCACAATGCCGACTTGTGTACAAGAAGACTGACCCTTCTTACTGTTTAAGTTTTGAACTGTTCCTGTGACACTAGTTATAGATACCGATGCTTCACTTCAGACTTACTGTATCCCTCTGACCTTCGTGTTGACGATGAAACACAGAAATTGCATCGGAATTAAACACAAAAGGCACAATGCCATCTTAAGTACAAAAAGACTGACTCTTCTTACTGTCTATGTTTCGAACCTTTCCTGTGACACTAGTTATAGATTCCGATGCTTGACTTTAGGTTTACTGATTCCCTCTGACCTTCTTATAGACAAAGAAACACATAAATTGCATCGGAATTAAATACAAAAGGCACAATGCCGACTTAAGTACAAGAAGACTGACCCATCCCACTGTCTTTGTTTTGAACCCTTCCTGTGACACTAGTTATAGATTCCGATGCTTCACTTCAGGTTCACTGTATCCCTCTGACCTTCTTATTGACGTAGAAACACAGAAATTGCATCGGAATTAAATACAAATGGCAAAATGCCGACTTAAGTACAAAAAGAATGGGTCTTCTTACTGTCTATGATTTGAACCATTCCTGTGACACTAGTTATAGATTCCGATGCTTCACTTCAGGTTTACTGTATCCCTGTGAGCTTCTTATTGACGATGAAACACAGAAATTGCATCAGAATTATATACAAAAGACACAATGCCGACTTAAATACAAGAAGACTGACTCTTCTTACTGTCAATGTTTTGAACCATTCCTGTGACACTAGTTATAGATTCCGATGGTTTACTTCAGGTTTACTATATCCCTCTGACCTTCTTATTGACGATCAAACACAGAAAATTCATCGGAATTAAATACAAAAGGCACAATCCCGACTCAAGTACAAGACGACTGGCTCTTCTTACTGTCTATGTTTTGAGCCATTCCTGTGACACTAGTTATAGATTCCGATGCTTCACTTCAGGCTTACTGTATCCAGCTGACCTTCATATTGACGATGAAGCACAGAAATTGCATCGGAATTAAATACAAAAGGCCAAATGCCGACTTAAGTACAAGAAGACTGACTCTTCTTACTGTCTATGATTTGAACCATTCCTGTGACACTAGTTACAGGTTCCCATGCTTCACTTCAGTTTTACTGTATCCCTCTGACCTTCTAATTGACGATGAAACACAGAAATTGCAACGGAATTAAATACAAAAGGCACAATGCCGACTTAAGTAGAAGAAGACTGACTCTTCCTACTGTCTATGATTTGAACCATTCCTGTGACACTAGTTATAGATTCCGATGTTTCACTTCAGGTTTACTGTATCCCTTTCACCTTCCTACTGACGATGAAACACAGAAATTGCATCTTAATTAAATACAAAAGGCACAATGCCGACTTAAGTACAAGATAACTGACTCTTCCTGCTGACTACGTTTTGAACCATTCCTGTGACACTAGTTATAGATTCCGATGCTTCACTTCAGGTTTACTGTATCCAGCTGACCTTCTTATTGACGATGAAGCACAGAAATTGCATCGGAATTAAATACAAAAGGCAAAATTCAGACTTAAGTACAAGAAGACTGACTCTTCTAACTGTCTATGATTTGAACCATTCCTGTGACACTAGTTAAATGCTTCACTTCAGTTTTACTGTATCCCTCTGACCTTCCTATTGACGATGAAACACAGAAATTGCATCGGAATTAAATACAAAAGGCACAATGCCGACATAAGTACAAGAAGACTGACTCTTCCTAATGTCTATGTTTTGAACCAATCCTGTGACACTAGCTTTAGATTCCGATGCTTCACTTCAGGTTTTCTGTATCCCTCTGACCTCTTTATTGACGATGAAACACAGAAATTGCATCTTAATTAAATACAAAAGGCTCAATGCAGACTTAAGTACAAGAAGACTGACTCTTCTTACTGTCAATGTTTTCTACCATTCCGGTGACATTAGTTATAGATTCCGATGTTTCACTTCAGGTAACTGTATCCAGCTGACCTTCTTATTGACGATAAAACACAGAAATTGCAACGTAATTATATACAAAAGGCACAATGCCGACTTAAGTACAAAAAGACTGACTCTTCTTACTGTCTATGCTTTTGAACCATTCCTGTGACACTAGTTATAGATTCCGATGCTTCACTTCTGGTTTACTGTATCCCTCTGACCTTCTTATTGACGATGAAACACAGAAATAGCATCTTAATTAAATACAAAAGGCACAATGCCGACTTCAGTACAAGAACACTAACTCATCTTACTGTCAATGGTTTGAACCATTCCTGTTACACTAGTTATAGATTCCGATACTTCACTTCAGGTTTACTGTATCCCTCTGACCTTCTTAATGACGAAGAAACACAGATATTGCATCGGAATTAAATACAAAAGGCACAATGCCGACTTCAGTACAAGAAGACTGACCCTTCTTACTGTCTATGTTTTGAACCATTCCTGTGACACTAGTTATAGATTCCGATGCTTCACTACGGGTTTACTGTATCCCTCTGACCTTCTTATTGACGATGAAACACAGAAATTGCATCGGAATTTAATACAAATGGCACAATGCCGACTCAAGTACGAGAAGACTGGCTCTTCTTACTGTCTATGTTTTGAACCATTTCTCTGACACTAGTTATTGATTCCGATGCATCCCTTCATGATTACTGTATCCCTGTGACCTTCTTATTGACGAAGAAACACAGATATTGCATCGGAATTAAATACAAAAGGCACAATGCCGACTTAAGTACAAGAAGACAGACCCTTCTTACTGTCTAAGTTTTGAACCACTCCTGTGACACTAGTTATAGATACCGATGCTTCACTTCAGGTTTACTGTATCCCTCTGACCTTCGTATTGACGATGAAACACAGAAATTGCATCGGAATTAAATACAAAAGGCACAATGCCGACTCAAGCACAAGAAGACTGGCTCTTCTTGCTGTCTATGATTTAAACCATTTCTGTGACACTAGTTATAGATTCCGATGCTTCACTTCAGGTTTACTGTATCCCTCTGACCTTCTTATTGGCGAAGAAACACAGATATTGCATCGGAATTAAGTACAAAAGGCACAAAGCTGACTTAAGTACAAGAAGACTGACCCATCCTACTGTCTTTGTTTTAAACCATTCCTGTGACACTAGTTATAGATTCCGATGCTTCACTTCTGGTTCACTGTATCCCTCTGACCTTCGTATTGACGATGAAACACAGAAATTGCATCGGAATTAAATACAAATGGCACAATGCCGACTTAAGTAGAAAAAGAGTGACTCTTCTTACTGTCTATGTTTTGAACCATTCCTGTGACACTAGTTATAGATTCCGATGCTTCACTTCAGGTTTACTGTATCCCTGTGAGCTTCTTATTGACGATGAAACACAGAAATTGCATCGGAATTATATACAAAAGGCACAATGCCGACTTAAGTACAAGAAGACTGACTCTTCTTACTGTCAATGTTTGAACCATTCCTGTGACACTAGTTATAGATTCCGATGCTTTACTTCAGGTTTACTGTATCCCTCTCACCTTCTTATTGACGATCAAACACAGAAAATTCATCGGAATTAAATACAAAAGGCACAATGCCGACTAAAGTACAAGAATTAAGGCTCTTCTTACTGTCTATGATTTGAGCCATTCCTGTGACACTAATTATAGATTCCGATGCTTCACTTTAGGTTTACTGTATCCATCTGACCTTCTTATTGACGATGAAGCACAGAAATTGCATCAGAATTAAATACAAAAGGCAAAATGCCGACTTAAGTACAAGAAGACTGACTCTTCTTACTGTCTATGATTTCAACGATTCCTGTGACACTAATTATAGGTTCCCATGCTTCACTTCAGTTTTACTGTATCCCTCTGACCTTCTTATTGACGACGAAACACAGAAATTGCATCGGAATTAAATACAAAAGGCACAATGCCGACTTAAGTACAAGAAGACTGACTCTTCCTACTCTCTATGTTTTGAACCATTCCTGTGACACTAGTTATAGATTCCGAAGCTTCACTTCAGGTTTACTGTATCCCTTTCACCTTCCTATTGGCGATGAAACACAGAAATTGCATCTTAATTAAATACAAAAGGCGCAATGCCGACTTAAGTACAAGATAACTGACTCTTCCTACTGACTACGTTTTGAACCATTCCTGTGACACTAGTTATAGATTCCGATGCTTCACTTCAGGTTTACTGTATCGAGCTGACCTTCTTATTGACGATGAAGCACAGAAATTGCATCGGAATTAAATACAAAAGGCAAAATGCAGACTTAAGTACAAGAAGACTGACTCATCTTACTGTCTATGTTTTGAACCATTCCTGTGACACTAGTTATAGATTCCCATGCTTCACTTCAGGTTTACTGTATCCCTTTGACCATTTTATTGACGATGAAACACAGAAATAGCATCTCAATTAAATACAAAAGGCACAATGCCGACTTCAGTACAAGAACACTAACTCATCTTACTGTCAATGGTTTGAACCATTCCTGTTACACTAGTTATAGATTCCGATACTTCACTTCAGGTTTACTGTATCCCTGTGACCTTCTTAATAACGAAGAAACACAGATATTGCATCGGAATTACATACAATAGGCACAATGCCGACTTCAGTACAAGAAGACTGACCCTTCTTACTGTCTATGCTTTGAACCATTCCTGTGACACTAGTTATAGAATCCGATGCTTCACTACAGGTTTACTGTATCCCTCTGACCTTCTTATTGACGATGAAACACAGAAATTGCATCGGAATTTAATACAAAAGGCACAATGCCGACTCAAGTACAAGAAGACTGGCTCTTCTTACTGTCTATGTTTTGAACCATTTCTGTGACACTAGTTATAGATTCCGATGCATCCCTTCAGGATTACTGTATCCCTGTGACCTTCTTTTTGACGAAGAAACACAGATTTGGCATCGGAATCAAATACAAAAGGCACAATGCCGACTTAAGTACAAGAAGACTGACCCTTCTTACTGTCTAAGCTTTGAACCTTTCCTGTGACACTAGTTATAGATACCGATGCTTCACTTCAGCTCTACTGTATACCTCTGACCTTCGTATTGACGATGAAACACAGAAATTGCATCGGTATTAAATACAAATGGCACAATGCCGACTTCAGTACAAAAAGAGTGACTCTTCTTACTGTCTATGTTTTGAACCATTCCTGTGACACTAAGTATAGATTCCGATGCTTCACTTCAGGTTTACTGTATCCCTGTGAGCTTCTTATTGACGATGAAACAGAGAAATTGCATCGGAATTATATACAAAAGGCACAATGCCGACTTAAGTTCAAGAAGACTGACTCTTCTTACTGTCAATGTTTTGAACCATTCCTGTGACACTAGTTATAGATTCCGATGCTTTACTTCAGGTTTACTGTATCCCTCTGACCTTCGTTTTGACGATCAAACACAGAAAATTCATCGGAATTAAATAGAAAAGGCACAATGCCGACTCAAGTACAAGAAGACTGGCTCTTCTTACTGTCTATATTTTGAGCCATTCCTGTGACACTAATTATAGATTCCGATGCTTCGCTTCAGGTTTACTGTATCCATCTGACCTTCTTAATGACGATGAAGCACAGAAATTGCATCGGAATTAAATACAAAAGGCAAAATTCCGACTTAAGTACAAGAAGACTGACTCTTCTTACTGTCAATGTTTTCTACCATTCCGGTGACATTAGTTATAGATTCCGATGTTTCACTTCAGGTAACACTATCCAGCTGACTTCTTATTGACGATAAAACACAGAAATTGCATCGTAATTATATACAAAAGGCACAATGCCGACTTAAGTACAAAAAGACTGACTCTTCTTACTGTCTATGCTTTTGAACCATTCCTGTGACACTAGTTATAGATTCCGATGCTTCACTTCAGGTTTACTGTATCCCTCTGACCTTCTTATTGACGATGAAACACAGAAATAGCATCTTAATTAAATACAAAAGGCACAATGCCGACTTCAGTACAAGAACACTAACTCATCTTACTGTCAATGGTTTGAACCATTCCTGTTACACTAGTTATAGATTCCGATACTTCACTTCAGGTTTACTGTATCCCTCTGACCTTCTTAATGACGAAGAAACACAGATATTGCATCGGAATTAAATACAAAAGGCACAATGCCGACTTCAGTACAAGAAGACTGACCCTTCTTACTGTCTATGTTTTGAACCATTCCTGTGACACTAGTTATAGGTTCCGATGCTTCACTACGGGTTTACTGTATCCCTCTGACCTTCTTATTGACGATGAAACACAGAAATTGCATCGGAATTTAATACAAATGGCACAATGCCGACTCAAGTACGAGAAGACTGGCTCTTCTTACTGTCTATGTTTTGAACCATTTCTCTGACACTAGTTATTGATTCCGATGCATCCCTTCATGATTACTGTATCCCTGTGACCTTCTTATTGACGAAGAAACACAGATATTGCATCGGAATTAAATACAAAAGGCACAATGCCGACTTAAGTACAAGAAGACAGACCCTTCTTACTGTCTAAGTTTTGAACCACTCCTGTGACACTAGTTATAGATACCGATGCTTCACTTCAGGTTTACTGTATCCCTCTGACCTTCGTATTGACGATGAAACACAGAAATTGCATCGGAATTAAATACAAAAGGCACAATGCCGACTCAAGCACAAGAAGACTGGCTCTTCTTGCTGTCTATGATTTAAACCATTTCTGTGACACTAGTTATAGATTCCGATGCTTCACTTCAGGTTTACTGTATCCCTCTCACCTTCTTATTGGCGAAGAAACACAGATATTGCATCGGAATTAAGTACAAAAGGCACAAAGCTGACTTAAGTACAAGAAGACTGACCCATCCTACTGTCTTTGTTTTAAACCATTCCTGTGACACTAGTTATAGATTCCGATGCTTCACTTCTGGTTCACTGTATCCCTCTGACCTTCGTATTGACGATGAAACACAGAAATTGCATCGGAATTAAATACAAATGGCACAATGCCGACTTAAGTAGAAAAAGAGTGACTCTTCTTACTGTCTATGTTTTGAACCATTCCTGTGACACTAGTTATAGATTCCGATGCTTCACTTCAGGTTTACTGTATCCCTGTGAGCTTCTTATTGACGATGAAACACAGAAATTGCATCGGAATTATATACAAAAGGCACAATGCCGACTTAAGTACAAGAAGACTGACTCTTCTTACTGTCAATGTTTGAACCATTCCTGTGACACTAGTTATAGATTCCGATGCTTTACTTCAGGTTTACTGTATCCCTCTCACCTTCTTATTGACGATCAAACACCGAAAATTCATCGGAATTAAATACAAAAGGGCACAATGCCGACTAAAGTACAAGAAGACAGGCTCTTCTTACTGTCTATGATTTGAGCCATTCCTGTGACACTAATTATAGATTCCGATGCTTCACTTTAGGGTTTACTGTATCCATCTGACCTTCTTATTGACGATGAAGCACAGAAATTGCATCAGAATTAAATACAAAAGGCAAAATGCCGACTTAAGTACAAGAAGACTGACTCTTCTTACTGTCTATGATTTCAACGATTCCTGTGACACTAATTATAGGTTCCCATGCTTCACTTCAGTTTTACTGTATCCCTCTGACCTTCTTATTGACGACGAAACACAGAAATTGCATCGGAATTAAATACAAAAGGCACAATGCCGACTTAAGTACAAGAAGACTGACTTTTCCTACTGTCTATGTTTTGAACCATTCCTGTGACACTAGTTATAGATTCCGAAGCTTCACTTCAGGTTTACTGTATCCCTTTCACCTTCCTATTGGCGATGAAACACAGAAATTGCATCTTAATTAAATACAAAAGGCGCAATGCCGACTTAAGTACAAGATAACTGACTCTTCCTACTGACTACGTTTTGAACCATTCCTGTGACACTAGTTATAGATTCCGATGCTTCACTTCAGGTTTACTGTATCCAGCTGACTTCTTATTGACGATGAAGCACAGAAATTGCATCGGAATTAAATACAAAAGGCAAAATGCAGACTTAAGTACAAGAAGACTGACTCATCTTACTGTCTATGTTTTGAACCATTCCTGTGACACTAGTTATAGATTCCCATATTTCACTTCAGGTTTACTGTATCCCTTTGACCATTTTATTGACGATGAAACACAGAAATAGCATCTCAATTAAATACAAAAGGCACAATGCCGACTTCAGTACAAGAACACTAACTCATCTTACTGTCAATGGTTTGAACCATTCCTGTTACACTAGTTATAGATTCCGATACTTCACTTCAGGTTTACTGTATCCCTGTGACCTTCTTAATAACGAAGAAACACAGATATTGCATAAAAATTACATACAATAGGCACAATGCCGACTTCAGTACAAGAAGACTGACCCTTCTTACTGTCTATGCTTTGAACCATTCCTGTGACACTAGTTATAGAATCCGATGCTTCACTACAGGTTTACTGTATCCCTCTGACCTTCTTATTGACGATGAAACACAGAAATTGCATCGGAATTTAATACAAAAGGCACAATGCCGACTCAAGTACAAGAAGACTGGCTCTTCTTACTGTCTATGTTTTGAACCATTTCTGTGACACTAGTTATAGATTCCGATGCATCCCTTCAGGATTACTGTATCCCTGTGACCTTCTTATTGACGAAGAAACACAGATTTGGCATCGGAATCAAATACAAAAGGCACAATGCCGACTTAAGTACAAGAAGACTGACCCTTCTTACTGTCTAAGCTTTGAACCTTTCCTGTGACACTAGTTATAGATACCGATGCTTCACTTCAGCTTTACTGTATACCTCTGACCTTCGTATAGACGATGAAACACAGAAATTGCATCGGTATTAAATACAAATGGCACAATGCCGACTTCAGTACAAAAAGAGTGACTCTTCTTACTGTCTATGTTTTTGAACCATTCCTGTGACACTAAGTATAGATTCCGATGCTTCACTTCAGGTTTACTGTATCCCTGTGAGCTTCTTATTGACGATGAAACACAGAAATTGCATCGGAATTATATACAAAAGGCACAATGCCGACTTAAGTACAGGAAGACTGACTCTTCTTACTGTCAATGTTTTGAACCATTCCTCTGACACTAGTTATAGATTCCGATGCTTTACTTCAGGTTTACTGTATCCCTCTGACCTTCGTTTTGACGATCAAACACAGAAAATTCATCGGAATTAAATACAAAAGGCACAATGCCGACTCAAGTACAAGAAGACTGACTCTTCTTACTGTCTATGTTTTGAGCCATTCCTGTGACACTAATTATAGATTCCGATGCTTCACTTCAGGTTTACTGTATCCATCTGACCTTCTTAATGACGATGAAGCACAGAAATTGCATCGGAATTAAATACAAAAGGCAAATTCCGACTTAAGTACAAGAAGACTGACTCTTCTTACTGTCTATGATTTTGAACGATTCCTGTGACACTAGTTATAGGTTCCCATGCCTCACTTCAGTTTTACTGTATCCCTCTGACTTTCTTATTTCGATGAAACACAGAAATTGCATCGGAATTAAATACAAAAGGCACAACGCCGACTTAAGTACAAGAAGACTGACTCTTCCTACTGTCTATGTTTTGAACCATTGATGTGACATTAGTTATAGATTCCGAAGCTTCACTTCAGGTTTACTGTATCCCTTTCACCATCCTATTGACGATGAAACACAGAAATTGCATCTCAATTAAATACAAAAGGCACAATGCCGACTTAAGTACAAGATAACTGACTCTTCCTACTGACTATGTTTTAACCATTCCTGTGACACTAGTTATAGATTCCGATGTTTCACTTCAGGTTTACTGTATCCAGCTGACCTTATTATTGACGATCAAACACAGAAAATTCATCGGAATTAAATACAAAAGGCACAATGCCGACTCAAGTACAAGAAGACTGGCTCTTCTTACTGTCTATGTTTTGAGCCATTCCTGTGACACTAGTTATAGATTCCGATGCTTCACTTCAGGTTTACTGTATCCCTCTGACCTTCTTATTGACGATCAAACACAGAAAATTCATCGGAATTAAATACAAAAGGCACAATGCCGACTCAAGTACAAGAAGACTGGCTCTTCTTACTGTCTATGTTTTGAGCCATTAATGTGACACTAGTTATAGATTCCGATGCTTCACTTCAGGTTTACTGTATCCATCTGACCTTCTTAATGACGATGAAGCACAGAAATTGCATCGGAATTAAATACAAAAGGCAAAATTCCGACTTAAGTACAAGAAGACTGACTCTTCTTACTGTCTATGATTTGAACGATTCCTGTGACACTAGTTATAGGTTCCCATGCCTCACTTCAGTTTTACAGTATCCCTCTGACTTTCTTATTGACGATGAAACACAGAAATTGCATCGGAATTAAATACAAAAGGCACAACGCCGACTTAAGTACAACAAGACTGACTCTTCCTACTGTCTATGTTTTGAACCATTGATGTGACATTAGTTATAGATTCCGAAGCTTCACTTCAGGTTTACTGTATCCCTTTCACCTTCCTATTGACGATGAAACACAGAAATTGCATCTTAATTAAATAAAAAAGGCACAATGCCGACTTAAGTACAATATAACTGACTCTTCCTACTGACTATGTTTTAACCATTCCTGTGACACTAGTTATAGATTCCGGTGCTTCACTTCAGGTTTACTGTATCCAGCTGACCTTGTTATTGACGATCAAACACAGAAAATTCATCGGAATTAAATACAAAAGGCACAATGCCGACTCAAGTACAAGAAGGCAGGCTCTTCTTACTGTCTATGTTTTGAGCCATTCCTGTGACACTAGTTATAGATTCCGATGCTTCACTTCGGGTTTACTGTATCCCTCTGACCTTCTTATTGACGATGAAACACGTAAATTGCATCGGAATTAAATACAAAATGCACAATGCCGACTTCAGTACAAAAAGCATGGGTCTTCTTACTGTCTATGTTTTGAACCATTCCTGTGACACTAGTTATAGTTTCCCATGCTTCACTTCAGTTTTACTGTATCCCTCTGACCCTCTTATTGACGATGAAAGACAGAAATTGCATCGGAATTAAATACAAAGGGCCACAATGCCGACTTAAGTACAAGAAGACTGACTCTTCCTAATGTCTATGTTTTGAACCAATCCTGTGACACTAGTTTTAGATTCCGATGCTTCACTTCAGGTTTTCTGTATCCCTCTGACCTCTTTATTGACGGTGAAACGCAGAAATTGCATCTTAATTAAATACAAAAGGCACAATGCCGACTTAAGTACAAGAAGACTGACTCTTCTTACTGTCAATGTTTTCTACCATTCCGGTGACATTAGTTATAGATTCCGATAATTCACTTTAGGTAACTGTATCCAGCTGACCTTTTTATTGACGATGAAGCACGGAAATTGCATCGGAATTAAATACAAAAGGCAAAATGCCGACTTAAGTACAAGAAGACTGACTCTTCTTACTGTCTATGATTTGAACCATTCCTGTGACACTAGTTATAGGTTCCCATGCTTCACTTCAGTTTTACTGTATCCCTCTGACCTTCTTATTGACGATGAAACACAGAAATTGCATCGGAATTAATTACAAAAGGCACAATGCCGACTTAAGTAGAAGAAGACTGACTCTTCCTACTGTCTATGATTTGAACCATTCCTGTGACACTAGTTATAGATTCCGATGCTTCACTTCAGGTTTAGTGTATCCTTTTCACCTTCCTATTGACGATGAAACAATGAAATTGCATCTTAATTAAATACAAAATGCACAATGCCGACTTAAGTACAAGATAACTGACTCTTCCTACTGACTACGATTTGAACCATTCCTGTGACACTAGTTATAGATTCCGATGCTTCACTTCAGGTTTACTGTATCCAGCTGACCTTCATATTGACGATGAAGCACAGAAATTGCATCGGAATTAAATACAAAAGGCAAAATGCAGACTTAAGTACAAGAAGACTGACTCTTCTTACTGTCTATGATTTGAACCATTCCTGTGACACTAGTTATAGGTTCCCATGCTTCACTTCAGTTTTACTGTATCCCTCTGACCTTCTTATTGACGATGAAACACAGAAATTGCATCGGAATTAAATACAAAAGGCACAATGCCGACATAAGTACAAGAAGACTGACCCTTCCTAATGTCTATGTTTTGAACCAATCCTGTGACACTGGTTTTAGATTCCGATGCTTCACCTCAGGTTTTCTGTATCCCTCTGACCTCTGTATTGACGATGAAAGACGGAAATTGCATCTTAATTAAATACAAAAGGCTCAATGCCGACTTAAGTACAAGAAGACTGACTCTTCTTGCTGTCAATGTTTTCTACCATTCCGGTGACATTAGTTATAGATTCCGATGCTTCACTTCAGGTTTACTGTATCCCTCTGACCTTCTTATTGACGATGAAACACAGAAATAGTATCTTAATTAAATACAAAACGGCACAATGCCGACTTCAGTACAAGAACACTGACTCATCTTACTGTCAATGGTTTGAACCATTCCTGTTACACTAGTTATAGATTCCGATACTTCACTTCAGGTTTACTGTATCCCTCTGACCTTCTTATTGACGATGAAACACGTAAATTGCATCGGAATGAAATACAAAATGCACAATGCCGACTTAAGTACAAGAAGAATGGGTCTTCTTACTGTCTATGCTTTGAACCATTCCTGTGACACTAGTTATAGATTCTGATGCTTCACTTCAGGTTTACTGTATCCCTCTGACCTTCTTATTGACGATGAAACACAGACATTGCATCCTAATTAAATACAAGAGGCACAATGCCCACTCAAGTACAAGAAGACTGGCTCTTCTTACTGTCTATGTATTGAACCATTTCTGTGACACTAGTTATAGATTCCGATGCTTCACTTCAGTTTTACTGTATCCCTCTGACCTTCTTAATGACGAAGATACACAGATAATGCATCGGAATTAAATAGAAAAGCACAATGCCGACTTAAGTACAAGAAGACTGACCCTTCTTACTGTCTATGTTTTGAACCATTCCTGTGACACTAGTTATGGATACCGATGCTTCACTTTAGGTTTACTGCATCCCTCTGACCTTCGTATTGACGATGAAACACAGAAATTGCATCGGAATTAAATACAAAAGGCACAATGCCGTCTTAAGTACAAAAAAAAATGACTCTTCTTACTGTCTATGTTTTGAACCACTCCTGTGACACTAGTTATAGATTCCGATGCTTGACACTAGGTTTACTGATTCCCTCTGACCTTCGTATAGACAAAGAAACACATAAATTGCATCGGAATTAAATACAAAAGGCACAATGCTGACTCAAGTACAAGAAGACTGGCTCCTCTTACTGTCTATGATTTAAACCATTTCTGTGACACTAGTTATAGATTCCGATGCTTCACTTCAGGTTTACTGTCTCCCTCTGACCTACTTATAGACGAAGAAACACAGATATTGCATCGGAATTAAATACAAAAGGCACAATGCCGACTTAAGTACAAGAAGACTGACCCATCCTAGTGTCTTTGTTTTGAACCATTCCTGTGACTCTAGTTATAGATTCCGATGCTTCACTTCAGGTTCACTGTATCCCTCTGACCTTCGTATCGACGATGAAACACAGAAATTGCATCGGAATTAAATGCAAATGGCACAATGCCAACTTAAGTACAAAAAGAGTGACTCTTCTTACTGTCTATCTTTTGAAACATTCCTGTGACACTAGTTATAGATTCCGATGCTTCACTTCAGGTTTACTGTATCCCTGTGAGCTTCGTTTTGACGATGAAACACAGAAATTGCATCGTAATTATATACAAAAGGCACAATGCCGACTTAAGTACAAGAAGACTGGCTCTTCTTACTGTCTATGTTTTGAGCCATTCCTGTGACACTAGTTTTAGATTCCGATGCTTCACTTCAGGTTTCCTATATCCCTCTGACCTCTTTATTGACGATGAAACACAGAAATTGCATCTTAATTAAATACAAAAGGCACAATGCCGACTTAAGTGCAAGAAGACTGACTCTTCTTACTGTCAATGTTTTCTACCATTCCGGTGACATTAGTTATAGAATCCGATGATTCACTTCAGGTAACTGTATCCAGCTGACCTTCTTATTGACATTGACGATGAAACACAGAAATTGCATCGTAATTATATACAAAAGGCACAATGCCGACTTAAGTACAAGAAGACTGACTCTTCTTACTGTCAATGTTTTCTACCATTCCGGTGACATTACTTATAGAATCCGATGCTTCACTTCAGGTTAACTGTATCCCTCTGACCTTCTTATTGACGATGAAACATAGAAATAGCATTTTAATTAAATACAAAAGGCACAATGCCGATTTCAGTACAAGAACACTAACTCATCTTACTGTCTATGGCTTGAACCATTCCTGTGACTCTAGTTATAGATTCCGATGCTTCATTTCAGGTTTACTGTATCCCTCTGACGATCTTATTGACGAAAAAACACAGAAATTGTATCGGAATTAAATACAAAAGGCACAATGCCGACTCAAGTACAAGAAGACTGTCTCTTCTAACTGTCTATGTTTTGAACCATTTCTGTGACACTAGTTATAGATTCCGATACGTCACTTCAGGTTTACTGTATCCCTCTGACCTTCTTATTGACGATGAAACACGTAGATTGCTTCGGAATTAAATACAAAAAGCACAATGCCGACTTAAGTATAAGAAGAAAGGGTCTTCTTACTGTCTATGTTTGAAAAATTCCTGTGACACTAGTTATAGATTCCGATGCTTCACTTCAGGTTTACCGTATCCCACTGACCTTCTTATTGACGATGAAACACAGAAGTTACATCCTAATTAAATACAAAAGGCACAATGCCGACTCAAGTACCAATAGACTGGCTCTTCTTACTATGTTGTGAACAATTTCTGTGACACTAGTTATAGATTCCGATGCTTGACTTCAGTTTTACTGTATGCCTCTGACCTTCTTAATGACGAAGAAACACAGATATTGCATCGGAATTAAATACAAAAGGCACAATGCTGACTTAAGTACAAGAAGACCGACCCTTCTTACTGTCTATGTTTTGAACCATTCCTGTGACACTAGTTATAGATTCCGGTGCTTCACTTCAGGTTTACTGTATCCCTCTGACTTTCGTATTGACGATGAAACACAGAAATTGCATCGGAATAAAATTTAAAAGGCACAATGCCGACTTAAGTACAAATAGACTGACTCTTCTTACTGTCTATGTTTGATCCGTTCCTGTGACACTAGTTATAGATTCCGATGCTTCACTTCAGGTTTACTGTATCCCTCTGACCTTCTTATTGACGATGAAACACAGAAATTGCACCGGAATTAAATACAAAAGGCACAATGCCGACTTAAGTACAAGATATCTGACTCTTCTTACTGACTATGATTTGAACCATTCCTGTGACACTAGTTATAGATTCCGATGCTTCACATCAGGTTTACTGTATGCCTCTGACCTTATTATTGACGATGAAACACAGAAATTAAATCTTAATTAAATACAAAAGGCACAATGCCGAATTAAGTACAAGAAGACTGACTCTTCCAACTGTCTATGTTTTGAACCATTCCTGTGACACTAGTTATAGATTCCGATGCTTCACTTCAGGTTTACTGTATCCCTCTGACGCTCTTATTGACGATGAAACACAGAAGTTGCATCCGAATTAAATACAAAAGGCACAATGTCGACCCAAGTACAAGAAGACTGGCTCTTCTTACTGTCTAAGTTTTGAACCATTCCTGTGACACTAGTTATAGATTCCGATGCTTCAGTTCAGGTTTACTGTCTCCCTGTGACCTTCTTATTGACGATGAAACACAGAAATTGCATCGGAATTAAATACAAAATGCACAATGCCGACTTATGTACAAGAAAACTGACTCTTCTTACTGTCTATGTTTTGAACCATTCCTGTGACACTAGTTGTAGATTCCGATGCTTCACTTCAGGATTACTGTATCCCTCTGACCTTCTTATTGACGATGAAACACGTAAATTGCATCGTAATTAAATACAAAAGGCACAATGCCGATATAAGTATAAGAAGAATGGGTCTTCTTACTGTCTATGTTTTGAACCATTCCTGTGACACTAGTTATAGATTCCGATGCTTCACTTCAGGTTTACCGTATCCCTCTGACCTTCTTATTGACGATGAAACACAGACGTTGCATCCTAATTAAATACAAAAGGCACAATGCCGACTCAAGTACAAGAAGACTGGCTCTTCTTACTGTCTATGTTTTGAACCATTTCTGTGACACTAGTTATAGATTCCGATGCTTGACTTCAGTTTTACTGTATCCCTCTGACCTTCTTAATGACGAAAAACCACAGATATTGCATCGGAATTAAATACAAAAGGCACAATGCTGACTTAAGTACAAGAACACGGACCCTTCTTAATGTTTATGTTTTGTACCATTCCTGTGACACTAGTTATAGATTCCGATGCTACACTTCAGGTTTACTGTATCCCTCTGACTTTCGTATCGACGATGAAACACAGAAATTGCATCGGAATAAAATACAAAAGGCACAATGCCGACTTAAGTACAAAAAGACTGACTGTTCTTACTGTCTATGATTTGAACACTTCCTGTGACACTAGTTATAGATTCCGATGCTTCACTTCAGGTATACTGTATCCCTCTGACCTTCTTATTGACGATGAAACACAGAAATTGTATCGGAATTAAATACAAAAGGCACAATGCCGACTTAAGTACAAGATAACTGACTCTTCTTACTGACTATGCTTTGAACCATTCCTGTGACACTAGTTATAGATTCCGATGCTTCACATCAGGTTTACTGTATGCCTCTGACCTTATTATTGACGATGAAACACAGAAATTAAATCTTAATTAAATACAAAAGGCACAATGCCTATATAAGTATAAGAAGAATGGGTCTTCTTACTGTCTATGTTTTGAACCATTCCTGTGACACTAGTTATAGATTCCGATGCTTCACTTCAGGTTTACCGTATCCCTCTGACCTTCTTATTGACGATGAAACACAGACGTTGCATCCTAATTAAATACAAAAGGCACAATGCCGACTCAAGTACAAGAAGACTGGCTCTTCTTACTGTCTATGTTTTGAACCATTTCTGTGACACTAGTTATAGATTCCGATGCTTGACTTCAGTTTTACTGTATCCCTCTGACCTTCTTAATGACGAAAAAACACAGATATTGCATCGGAATTAAATACAAAAGGCACAATGCTGACTAAAGTACAAGAAGACGGACCCTTCTTACTGTCTATGTTTTGAACCATTCCTGTGACACTAGTTATAGTTTCCGATGCTTCAGTTCAGGTTTACTGTCTCCCTGTGACCTTCTTATTGACGATGAAACATTGAAATTGCATCGGAATTAAATACAAAAGGCACAATGCCGACTTATGTACAAGAAAACTGACTCTTCTTACTGTCTATGTTTTGAACCATTCCTGTGACACTAGTTGTAGATTCCGATGCTTCACTTCAGGTTTACTGTATCCCTCTGACCTTCTTATTGACGATGAAACACGTAAATTGCATCGTAATTAAATACAAAAGGCACAATGCCGATATAAGTATAAGAAGAATGGGTCTTCTTACTGTCTATGTTTTGAACCATTCCTGTGACACTAGTTATAGATTCCGATGCTTCAGTTCAGGTTTACCGTATCCCTCTGACCTTCTTATTGACGATGAAACACAGACGTTGCATCCTAATTAAATACAAAAGGCACAATGCCGACTCAAGTACAAGAAGACTGGCTCTTCTTACTGTCTATGTTTTGAACCATTCCTGTGACACTAGTTGTAGATTCCGATGCTTCACTTCAGGTTTACTGTATCCCTCTGACCTTCTTATTGACGATGAAACACGTAAATTGCATCGTAATTAAATACAAAAGGCACAATGCCGATATAAGTATAAGAAGAATGGGTCTTCTTACTGTCTATGTTTTGAACCATTCCTGTGACACTAGTTATGGATTCCGATGCTTCACTTCAGGTTTACTGTATCCCTCTGACTTTCGTATTGACGATGAAACACAGAAATTGCATCGGAATAAAATACAAAAGGCACAATGCCGACTTAAGTACAAAAAGCCTGACTGTTCTTACTGTCTATGATTTGAACAATTCCTGTGACACTAGTTATAGATTCCGATGCTTCACTTCAGGTATACTGTATCCCTCTGACCTTCTTATTGACGATGAAACACAGAAATTGCATCGGAATTAAATACAAAAGGCACAATGCCGACTTAAGTACAAGATAACTGACTCTTCTTACTGACTATGTTTTGAACCATTCCTGTGACACTAGTTATAGATTCCGATGCTTCACATCAGGTTTACTGTATGCCTCTGACCTTATTATTGACGATGAAACACAGAAATTAAATCTTAATTAAATACAAAAGGCACAATGCCGAATTAAGTACAAGAAGACTGACTCTTCCAACTGTCTATGTTTTGAACCATTCCTGTGACACTAGTTATAGATTCCGATGCTTCACTTCAGGTTTACTGTATCCCTCTGACGCTCTTATTGACGATGAAACACAGAAGTTGCATCCGAATTAAATAGAAAAGGCACAATGTCGACCCAAGTACAAGAAGACTGGCTCTTCTTACTGTCTAAGTTTTGAACCATTCCTGTGACACTAGTTATAGATGCCGATGCTTCAGTTCAGGTTCACTGTCTCCCTGTGACCTTCTTATTGACGATGAAACACAGAAATTGCATCGGAATTTAATACAAAAGGCACAATGCCGACTTATGTACAAGAAAACTGACTCTTCTTAGTGTCTATGTTTTGAACCATTCCTGTGACACTAGTTGTAGATTCCGATGCTTCACTTCAGGTTTACTGTATCCCTCTGACCTTCTTATTGCCGATGAAATACGTAAATTGCATCGTAATTAAATACAAAAGGCACAATGCCGATATAAGTATAAGAAGAATTGGTCTTCTTACTGTCTATGTTTTGAACCATTCCTGTGACACTAGTTATAGATTCCGATGCTTCACTTCAGGTTTACCGTATCCCTCTGACCTTCTTATTGACGATGAAACACGTAAATTGCATCGTAATTATATTCAAAAGGCCCAATGCCGACCTAAGTACAAGAAAACTGACTCTTCTTACTGTCTATGATTTGAACCATTCCTGTGACACTAGTTATAGATTCCGATACTTCAGTTCAGGTTTACTTTCTCCCTGTGACCTTCTTATTGACGATGAAACACAGAAATTGCATCGGAATTAATTACAAAAGGTACAATGCCGACTTATGTACAAGAAAACTGACTCTTCTTACTGTCTATGTTTTGAACCATTCCTTAGACACTAGTTATAGATTCCGATGCTTCACTTCAGGTTTACTGTATTCCTCTGACGGTCTTATTGACGATGAAACACGTAAATTGCATCGGAATTAAATACAAAAGGCACAATGCCGACTTAAGTACAAGAAGACTGACCCTTCTTACTGTCTATGTTTTGAACCTTTCCTGTGACACTAGTTATAGATTCCGATGCTTCACCTCAGGTTTACTGTATCCCTCTGACTTTCGTATTGACGATGAAACACAGAAATTGCATCGGAATTAAATACAAAAGGCACAATGCCGACATAAGTACAAGAAGACTGACCCTTCCTAAAGTCTATGTTTTGAACCAATCCTGTGACACTGGTTTTAGATTCCGATGCTTCACCTCAGGTTTTCTGTATCCCTCTGACCTCTGTATTGACGATGAAACACGGAAATTGCATCTTAATTAAATACAAAAGGCTCAATGCCGACTTAAGTACAAGAAGACTGACTCTTCTTACTGTCAATGTTTTCTACCATTCCGGTGACATTAGTTATAGATTCCGATGATTCACTTCAGGTAACTGTATCCAGCTGACCTTCTTATTGACGATAAAACACAGAAATTGCATCGTAATTATATACAAAAGGCACAATGCCGACTTAAGTACAAGAAGACTGACTCTTCTTACTGTCTATGTTTTGAACCACTCCTGTGACACTAGTTATAGATTCCGATGCTTCACTTCAGGTTTACTGTATCCCTCTGACCTTCTTATTGACGATGAAACACAGAAATAGTATCTTAATTAAATACAAAACGGCACAATGCCGACTTCAGTACAAGAACACTGACTCATCTTACTGTCAATGGTTTGAACCATTCCTGTTACACTAGTTATAGATTCCGATACTTCACTTCAGGTTTACTGTATCCCTCTGACCTTCTTAATGACGAAGAAACACAGATATTGCATCGGAATTAAATACAAAAGGCACAATGCCAGCTTCAGTACAAGAAGACTGACCCTTCTAACTGTCTATGTTTGAAGCATTCCTGTGACACTAGTTATAGATTCCGATGCGTCACTTTGGGTTTACTGTATCCCTCTGACCTTCTTATTGACGATGAAACACGTAAATTGCATCGGAATGAAATACAAAATGCACAATGCCGACTTAAGTACAAGAAGAATGGGTCTTCTTACTGTCTATGCTTTGAACCATTCCTGTGACACTAGTTATAGATTCTGATGCTTCACTTCAGGTTTACTGTATCCCTCTGACCTTCTTATTGACGATGAAACACAGAAATTGCATCCTAATTAAATACAAGAGGCACAATGCCCACTCAAGTACAAGAAGACTGGCTCTTCTTACTGTCTATGTATTGAACCATTTCTGTGACACTAGTTATAGATTCCGATGCTTCACTTCAGTTTTACTGTATCCCTCTGACCTTCTTAATGACGAAGATACACAGATATTGCATCGGAATTAAATAGAAAAGCACAATGCCGACTTAAGTATAAGAAGACTGACCCTTCTTACTGTCTATGTTTTGAACTATTCCTGTGACACTAGTTATAGATACCGATGCTTCACTTTAGGTTTACTGCATCCCTCTGACCTTCGTATTGACGATGAAACACAGAAATTGCATCGGAATTAAATACAAAAGGCACAATGCCGTCTTAAGTACAAAAAAAAATGACTCTTCTTACTGTCTATGTTTTGAACCACTCCTGTGACACTAGTTATAGATTCCGATGCTTGACACTAGGTTTACTGATTCCCTCTGACCTTCGTATAGACAAAGAAACACATAAATTGCATCGGAATTAAATACAAAAGGCACAATGCTGACTCAAGTACAAGAAGACTGGCTCCTCTTACTGTCTATGATTTAAACCATTTCTGTGACACTAGTTATAGATTCCGATGCTTCACTTCAGGTTTACTGTCTCCCTCTGACCTACTTATAGACGAAGAAACACAGATATTGCATCGGAATTAAATACAAAAGGCACAATGCCGACTTAAGTACAAGAAGACTGACCCATCCTAGTGTCTTTGTTTTGAACCATTCCTGTGACTCTAGTTATAGATTCCGATGCTTCACTTCAGGTTCACTGTATCCCTCTGACCTTCGTATCGACGATGAAACACAGAAATTGCATCGGAATTAAATGCAAATGGCACAATGCCGACTTAAGTACAAAAAGAGTGACTCTTCTTACTGTCTATCTTTTGAAACATTCCTGTGACACTAGTTATAGATTGCGATGCTTCACTTCAGGTTTACTGTATCCCTGTGAGCTTCTTTTTGACGATGAAACACAGAAATTACATCGTAATTATATACAAAAGGCACAATGCCGACTTAAGTACAAGAAGACTGACTCTTCTTACTGTCAATGTTTTGAACCATTCCTGTGACACTACTTATAGATTCCGATGCTTTACTTCAGGTTTACTGTATCCCTCTGACCTTCTTATTGACGATCAAACACAGAAAATTCATCGGAATTAAATACAAAAGGCACAATGCCGACTCAAGTACAAGAAGACTGGCTCTTCTTACTGTCTATGTTTTGAGCCATTCCTGTGACACTAGTTTTAGATTCCGATGCTTCACTTCAGGTTTCCTATATCCCTCTGACCTCTTTATTGACGATGAAACACAGAAATTGCATCTTAATTAAATACAAAAGGCACAATGCCGACTTAAGTGCAAGAAGACTGACTCTTCTTACTGTCAATGTTTTCTACCATTCCGGTGACATTAGTTATAGAATCCGATGATTCACTTCAGGTAACTGTATCCAGCTGACCTTCTTATTGACGATGAAACACAGAAATTGCATCGTAATTATATACAAAAGGCACAATGCCGACTTAAGTACAAGAAGACTGACTCTTCTTACTGTCAATGTTTTCTACCATTCCGGTGACATTAGTTATAGAATCCGATGCTTCACTTCAGGTTAACTGTATCCCTCTGACCTTCTTATTGACGATGAAACATAGAAATAGCATTTTAATTAAATACAAAAGGCACAATGCCGATTTTAGTACAAGAACACTAACTCATATTACTGTCTATGGCTTGAACCATTCCTGTGACACTAGTTATAGATTCCGATGCCTCACTTCAGGTTTACTGTATCCCTCTGACCTACTTATTGACGATGAATTACGTAAATTATATCGGAATTAAATACAAGAGGCACATTGCCGACTTAAGTACAAGAAGACTGACACTTCTTACTGCCTATGTTTTGAACCATTCCTGTGACTCTAGTTATAGATTCCGATGCTTCATTTCAGGTTTACTGTATCCCTCTCACGATCTTATTGACGAAAAAACACAGAAATTGTATCGGAATTAAATACAAAAGGCACAATGCCGACTCAAGTACAAGAAGACTGTCTCTTCTAACTGTCTATGTTTTGAACCATTTCTGTGACACTAGTTATAGATTCCGATACGTCACTTCAGGTTTACTGTATCCCTCTGACCTTCTTATTGACGAAGAAACACAGATATTGCATCGGAATTAAATACAAAAGGCACAATGCCGACTTAAGTACAAGAAGACTGACCCTTCTTACTGTCTATTTTTTGAACCAATCCTGTGACACTAGTTATAAATTCCGATGCTTCACTTCAGGTTTACTGTATCCCTCTGACCTTCTTATTGACAATGAAACACAGAAATTGCATCGGAATTAAATACAAAAGGCACAATGCCGACTTAAGTACAAGAAGATTGACTCTATTTACTGACTATGTTTTTGAACCATTCCTGTGACACTAGTTATAGATTCCGATGCTTCACTTCAGGTTTACTGTATCCCTCTGACCTTATTATTGACGACGAAACACAGAAATTAAATCTTAATTAAATACAAAAGGCACAATGCCGAATTAAGTACAAGAAGACTGACTCTTCTTACTGTCTATGTTTTGAACCATTCCTGTGACACTAGTTATAGATTCCGATGCTTCACTTCAGGTTTACTGTATCCCTCTGACGCTCTTATTGACGATGAAACTTAGAAGTTGCATATGAATTAAATACAAAAGGCACAATGCCGACTTAAGTACAAGAAGATTGACTCTTCTTACTGACTATGCTTTGAACCATTCCTGTGACCCTAGTTGTAGATTCCGATGCTTCACTTCAGGTTTACTGTATCCCTCTGACCTTCTTATTGACGATGAAACACGTAGATTGCATCGGAATTAAATACAAAAAGCACAATGCCGACTTAAGTATGAGAAGAAAGGGTCTTCTTACTGTCTATGTTTGAAAAATTCCTGTGACACTAGTTATAGATTCCGATGCTTCACTTCAGGTTTACCGTATCCCACTGACCTTCTTATTGACGATGAAACACAGAAGTTACATCCTAATTAAATACAAAAGGCACAATGCCGACTCAAGTACCAATAGACTGGCTCTTCTTACTATGTTGTGAACAATTTCTGTGACACTAGTTATAGATTCCGATGCTTGACTTCAGTTTTACTGTATGCCTCTGACCTTCTTAATGACGAAGAAACACAGATATTGCATCGGAATTAAATACAAAAGGCACAATGCTGACTTAAGTACAAGAAGACCGACCCTTCTTACTGTCTATGTTTTGAACCATTCCTGTGACACTAGTTATAGATTCCGGTGCTTCACTTCAGGTTTACTGTATCCCTCTGACTTTCGTATTGACGATGAAACACAGAAATTGCATCGGAATAAAATTTAAAAGGCACAATGCCGACTTAAGTACAAATAGACTGACTCTTCTTACTGTCTATGTTTGAACCGTTCCTGTGACACTAGTTATAGATTCCGATGCTTCACTTCAGGTTTACTGTATCCCTCTGACCTTCTTATTGACGATGAAACACAGAAATTGCACCGGAATTAAATACAAAAGGCACAATGCCGACTTAAGTACAAGATATCTGACTCTTCTTACTGACTATGATTTGAACCATTCCTGTGACACTAGTTATAGATTCCGATGCTTCACATCAGGTTTACTGTATGCCTCTGACCTTATTATTGACGATGAAACACAGAAATTAAATCTTAATTAAATACAAAAGGCACAATGCCGAATTAAGTACAAGAAGACTGATTCTTCCAACTGTCTATGTTTTGAACCATTCCTGTGACACTAGTTATAGATTCCGATGCTTCACTTCAGGTTTACTGTATCCCTCTGACGCTCTTATTGACGATGAAACACAGAAGTTGCATCCGAATTAAATACAAAAGGCACAATGTCGACCCAAGTACAAGAAGACTGGCTCTTCTTACTGTCTAAGTTTTCAACCATTCCTGTGACACTAGTTATAGATTCCGATGCTTCAGTTCAGGTTTACTGTCTCCCTGTGACCTTCTTATTGACGATGAAACACAGAAATTGCATCGGAATTAAATACAAAAGGCACAATGCCGACTTATGTACAAGAAAACTGACTCTTCTTAGTGTCTATGTTTTGAACCATTCCTGTGACACTAGTTGTAGATTCCGATGCTTCACTTCAGGATTACTGTATCCCTCTGACCTTCTTATTGACGATGAAACACGTAAATTGCATCGTAATTAAATACAAAAGGCACAATGCCGATATAAGTATAAGAAGAATGGGTCTTCTTACTGTCTATGTTTTGAACCATTCCTGTGACACTAGTTATAGATTTCGATGCTTCACTTCAGGTTTACTGTATCCCTCTGACCTTCTTATTGACGATGAAACACAGACGATGCATCCTAATTAAATACAAAAGGCACAATGCCGACTTAAGTACAAGAAGACTGGCTCTTCTTACTGTCTATGTTTTGAACCATTTCTGTGACACTAGTTATAGATTCCGATGCTTGACTTCAGTTTTACTGTATCCCCCTGACCTTCTTAATGACGAAAAAACACAGATATTGCATCGGAATTAAATACAAAAGGCACAATGCTGACTTAAGTACAAGAAGACGGACCCTTCTTACTGTTTATGTTTTGAACCATTCCTGTGACACTAGTTATAGATTCCGATGCTACACTTCAGGTTTACTGTATCCCTCTGACTTTCGTATCGACGATGAAACACAGAAATTGCATCGGAATAAAATACAAAAGGCACAATGCCGACTTAAGTACAAAAAGACTGACTGTTCTTACTGTCTATGATTTGAACACTTCCTGTGACACTAGTTATAGATTCCGATGCTTCACTTCAGGTATACTGTATCCCTCTGACCTTCTTATTGACGATGAAACACAGAAATTGTATCGGAATTAAATACAAAAGGCACAATGCCGACTTAAGTACAAGATAACTGACTCTTCTTACTGACTATGCTTTGAACCATTCCTGTGACACTAGTTATAGATTCCGATGCTTCACATCAGGTTTACTGTATGCCTCTGACCTTATTATTGACGATGAAACACAGAAATTAAATCTTAATTAAATACAAAAGGCACAATGCCTATATAAGTATAAGAAGAATGGGTCTTCTTACTGTCTATGTTTTGAACCATTCCTGTGACACTAGTTATAGATTCCGATGCTTCACTTCAGGTTTACCGTATCCCTCTGACCTTCTTATTGACGATGAAACACAGACGTTGCATCCTAATTAAATACAAAAGGCACAATGCCGACTCAAGTACAAGAAGACTGGCTCTTCTTACTGTCTATGTTTTGAACCATTTCTGTGACACTAGTTATAGATTCCGATGCTTGACTTCAGTTTTACTGTATCCCTCTGACCTTCTTAATGACGAAAAAACACAGATATTGCATCGGAATTAAATACAAAAGGCACAATGCTGACTAAAGTACAAGAAGACGGACCCTTCTTACTGTCTATGTTTTGAACCATTCCTGTGACACTAGTTATAGTTTCCGATGCTTCAGTTCAGGTTTACTGTCTCCCTGTGACCTTCTTATTGACGATGAAACATTGAAATTGCATCGGAATTAAATACAAAAGGCACAATGCCGACTTATGTACAAGAAAACTGACTCTTCTTACTGTCTATGTTTTGAACCATTCCTGTGACACTAGTTGTAGATTTCGATGCTTCACTTCAGGTTTACTGTATCCCTCTGACCTTCTTATTGACGATGAAACACGTAAATTGCATCGTAATTAAATACAAAAGGCACAATGCCGATATAAGTATAAGAAGAATGGGTCTTCTTACTGTCTATGTTTTGAACCATTCCTGTGACACTAGTTATAGATTCCGATGCTTCAGTTCAGGTTTACCGTATCCCTCTGACCTTCTTATTGACGATGAAACATCAGACGTTGCATCCTAATTAAATACAAAAGGCACAATGCCGACTCAAGTACAAGAAGACTGGCTCTTCTTACTGTCTATGTTTTGAACCATTTCTGTGACACTAGTTATAGATTCCGATGCTTGACTTCAGTTTTACTGTATCCCTCTGACCTTCTTAATGACGAAAAAACACAGATATTGCATCGGAATTAAATACAAAAGGCACAATGCTGACTTAAGTACAAGAAGACGGACCCTACTTACTGTTTATGTTTTGAACCATTCCTGTGACGCTAGTTATAGATTCCGATGCTTCACTTCAGGTTTACTGTATCCCTCTGACTTTCGTATTGACGATGAAACACAGAAATTGCATCGGAATAAAATACAAAAGGCACAATGCCGACTTAAGTACAAAAAGCCTGACTGTTCTTACTGTCTATGATTTGAACAATTCCTGTGACACTAGTTATAGATTCCGATGCTTCACTTCAGGTATACTGTATCCCTCTGACCTTCTTATTGACGATGAAACACAGAAATTGCATCGGAATTAAATACAAAAGGCACAATGCCGACTTAAGTACAAGATAACTGACTCTTCTTACTGACTATGTTTTGAACCATTCCTGTGACACTAGTTATAGATTCCGATGCTTCACATCAGGTTTACTGTATGCCTCTGACCTTATTATTGACGATGAAACACAGAAATTAAATCTTAATTAAATACAAAAGGCACAATGCCGAATTAAGTACAAGAAGACTGACTCTTCCAACTGTCTATGTTTTGAACCATTCCTGTGACACTAGTTATAGATTCCGATGCTTCACTTCAGGTTTACTGTATCCCTCTGACGCTCTTATTGACGATGAAACACAGAAGTTGCATCCGAATTAAATAGAAAAGGCACAATGTCGACCCAAGTACAAGAAGACTGGCTCTTCTTACTGTCTAAGTTTTGAACCATTCCTGTGACACTAGTTATAGATGCCGATGCTTCAGTTCAGGTTCACTGTTTCCCTGTGACCTTCTTATTGACGATGAAACACAGAAATTGCATCGGAATTAAATACAAAAGGCACAATGCCGACTTATGTACAAGAAAACTGACTCTTCTTAGTGTCTATGTTTTGAACCATTCCTGTGACACTAGTTGTAGAATCCGATGCTTCACTTCAGGTTTACTGTATCCCTCTGACCTTCTTATTGCCGATGAAATACGTAAATTGCATCGTAATTAAATACAAAAGGCACAATGCCGATATAAGTATAAGAAGAATTGGTCTTCTTACTGTCTATGTTTTGAACCATTCCTGTGACACTAGTTATAGATTCCGATGCTTCACTTCAGGTTTACCGTATCCCTCTGACCTTCTTATTGACGATGAAACACGTAAATTGCATCGGAATTAAATACAAAAGGCACAATGCCGACTTAAGTACAAGAAGACTGACCCTTCTTACTGTTTATGTTTTGAACCTTTCCTGTGACACTAGTTATAGATTCCGATGCTTCACCTCAGGTTTACTGTATCCCTCTGACTTTCGTATTGACGATGAAACACAGAAATTGCATCGGAATTAAATACAAAAGGCACAATGCCGACTTAAGTACAAAAAGACTGACTCTTCTTACTGTCTATGTTTTGAACCATTCCTGTGACACTAGTTATAGATTCCGATGCTTCACTTCAGGTTTACTGTATGCCTCTGACCTTCTTATTGACGATGAAACACGTAAATTGCATCGGAATTAAATACAAACGGCACAATGCCGACTTAAGTACAAGAAGAATGCCTCTTCTTACTGTCTATGTTTTGAACCATTCCTGTGACACTAGTTATAGATTCCGATGCTTCACTTCAGATTTACTGTATCCCTCTGAGCTTCTTATTGACGATGAAACACAGAAATTGCATCGGAATTA
This sequence comes from Schistocerca piceifrons, assembly GCF_021461385.2. Classification (NCBI taxonomy): domain Eukaryota; kingdom Metazoa; phylum Arthropoda; class Insecta; order Orthoptera; family Acrididae; genus Schistocerca; species Schistocerca piceifrons. The sequence goes on along the minus strand of NW_025727289.1, from coordinate 122,858 downwards.
AATACAAAAGGCACAATGCCGACTTAAGTTCAAGAAGACAGATCCTTCATACTTTCTATGTTTTGAACCATTCCTGTGACTCTAGTTATAGATTCCGATGCTTCACTTCAGGTTTACTGTATCCCTCTGACCTTCTTATTGACGATGAAACACAGAAATTGCATCGGAATTAAATACAAAAGGCACAATGCCGACTCAAGTACAAGAAGACTGGCTCTTCTTACTGTCTATGTTTTGAACCATTTCTGTGACACTAGTTATAGATTCCGATGCATGACTTCAGTTTTACTGTATCCCTCTGACCTTCTTAATGACGAAAAAACACAGATATTGCATCGTAATTAAATACAAAAGGCACAATGCCGATATAAGTATAAGAAGAATGTGTCTTCTTACTGTCTATGTTTTGAACCATTCCTGTGATACTAGTTATAGATTCCGATGCTTCACTTCAGGTTTACCGTATCCCTCTGACCTTCTTATTGACGATGAAACACAGACGTTGCATCCTAATTAAATACAAAAGGCACAATGCCGACTCAAGTACAAGAAGACTGACTCTTCTTACTGTCTATGTTTTGAACCATTTCTGTGACACTAGTTATAGATTCCGATGCTTGACTTCAGTTTTACTGTATCCCTCTGACCTTCTTAATGACGAAAAAACACAGATATTGCATCGGAATTAAATACAAAAGGCACAATGCTGACTTAAGTACAAGAAGACGGACCCTTCTTACTGTTTATGTTTTGAACCATTCCTGTGACACTAGTTATAGATCCCGATGCTTCACTTCAGGTTTACTGTATCCCACTGACTTTCGTATTGACGATGAAACACAGAAATTGCATCGGAATAAAATACAAAAGGCACAATGCCGACTTAAGTACAAAAAGACTGACTGTTCTTACTGTCTATGATTTGAACAATTCCTGTGACACTAGTTATAGATTCCGATGCTTCACTTCAGGTATACTGTATCCCTCTGACCTTCTTATTGACGATGAAACACAGAAATTGCATCGGAATTAAATACAAAAGGCACAATGCCGACTTAAGTACAAGATAACTGACTCTTCTTACTGACTATGCTTTGAACCATTCCTGTGACACTAGTTATAGATTCCGATGCTTCACATCAGGTTTACTGTATGCCTCTGACCTTATTATTGACGATGAAACACAGAAATTAAATCTTAATTAAATACAAAAGGCACAATGCCGAATTAAGTACAAGAAGACTGACTCTTCCAACTGTCTATGTTTTGAACCATTCCTGTGACACTAGTTATAGATTCCGATGCTTCACTTCAGGTTTACTGTATCCCTCTGACGCTCTTATTGACGATGAAACACAGAAGTTGCATCCGAATTAAATACAAAAGGCACAATGTTGACCCAAGTACAAGAAGACTGGCTCTTCTTACTGTCTAAGTTTTGAACCATTCCTGTGACACTAGTTATAGATTCGGATGCTTCAGTTCAGGTTCACTGTCTCCCTGTGACCTTCTTATTGACGATGAAACACAGAAATTGCATCGGAATTAAATACAAAAGGCACAATGCCTACTTGTGTACAAGAAAACTGACTCTTCTTAGTGTCTATGTTTTGAACCATTCCTGTGGCACTAGTTGTAGATTCCGATGCTTCACTTCAGGTTTACTGTATCCCTCTGACCTTCTTATTGACGATGAAACACGTAAATTGCATCGTAATTAAATACAAAAGGCACAATGCCGATATAAGTATAAGAAGAATGGGTCTCCTTACTGTCTATGTTTTGAACCATTCTGTGACACTAGTTATAGATTCCGATGCTTCACTTCAGGTTTACCGTATCCCTCTGACCTTCTTATAGACGATGAAACTCAGACGTTGCATCCTAATTAAATACAAAAGGCACAATGCCGACTCAAGTACAAGAAGACTGGCTCCTCTTACTGTCTATGTTTTGAACCATTTCTGTGACACTAGTTATAGATTCCGATGCTTGACTTCAGTTTTACTGTATCCCTCTGACCTTCTTAATGACGAAGAAACACAGATATTTAATCGGAATTAAATACAAAAGGCACAATGCTGACTAAAGTACAAGAAGACGTACCCTTCTTACTGTCTATGTTTTGAACCATTCCTGTGACACTGGTTATAGATTCCGATGCTTCACTTCAGGTTTACTGTATCCCTCTGACTTTCGTATTGACGATGAAACACAGAAATTGCATCGGAATAAAATACAAAAGGCACAATGCCGACTTAAGTACAAAAAGACTGACTGTTCTTACTGTCTATGATTTGAACAATTCCTGTGACACTAGTTATAGATTCCGATGCTTCACTTCAGGTATACTGTATCCCTCTGACCTTCTTATTGACGATGAAACACAGAAATTGCATCGGAATTAAATACAATATCACAATGCCGACTTAAGTACAAGATAACTGACTCTTCTTACTGACTATATTTTGAACCATTCCTGTGACACTAGTTATAGATTCCGATGCTTCACATCAGGTTTACTGTATGCCTCTGACCTTATTATTGACGATGAAACACAGAAATTAAATCTTAATTAAATACAAAAGTCACAATGCCGAATTGAGTACAAGAAGACTGACTGTTCCTACTGTCTATGTTTTGAACCATTCCTGTGACACTAGTTATAGATTCCGATGCTTCCCTTCAGGTTTACTGTATCCCTCTGACGCTCTTATTGACGATGAAACACAGAAGTTGCATCCGAATTAAATACAAAAGGCACAATGTCGACCCAAGTACAAGAAGACTGGCTCTTCTTACTGTCTAAGTTTTGAACCATTCCTGTGACACTAGTTATAGATTCCGATACTTCAGTTCAGGTTTACTGTCTCACTGTGGCCTTCTTATTGACGATGAAACACAGAAATTGCATCGGAATTAATTACAAAAGGCACAATGCCGACTTATGTACAAGAAAACTGACTCTTCTTACCGTCTATGATTTGAACCATTCCTTAGACACTAGTTATAGATTCCGATGCTTCACTTCAGGTTTACTGTATTCCTCTGACCTTCTTATTGACGATGAAACACGTAAATTGCATCGGAATTGAATACAAAAGGCACAATGCCGACTTAAGTACAAGAAGACTGACCCTTCTTACTGTCTATGTTTTGAACCATTTCTGTGACACTAGTTATAGATTCCGATGCTTCACTTCAGGTATACTGTATCCCTCTGACCTTCTTATTGACGAAAAAATACAGAAATTGCATCGGAATTAAATACAAAAGGCACAATGCCGACTCAAGTACAAGAAGACTGGCTCTTCTTACTGTCTATTTTTTGAACCATTTCTGTGACACTAGTTATAGATTCCGATGCTTCACTTCAGGTTTACTGCATTCCTCTGACCTTCTTATTGACGAAGAAATACAGATATTGCATCGGAATTAAATACAAAAGGCACAATGCCGACTTAAGTTCAAGAAGACAGATCCTTCTTACTTTCTATGTTTTGAACCATTCCTGTGACTCTAGTTATAGATTCCGATGCTTCACTTCAGGTTTACTGTATCCCTCTGACCTTCGTATTGACGATGAAACACAGAAATTGCACCGGAATTGAAAAAAAAATTCACAATGCCGACTTAAGTACAAAAAGACTGACTCTACTTACTGCCTATTTTTTGAACCATGCCTGAGACACTAGTTATAGATTCCGATGCTTCACTTCAGGGTTACTGTATCCTTGTGAGCTTCTTATTGACGATGAAACACAGAAATTGCATCGGAAATACATACAAAAGGCACAATGTCGACTTAAGTACAAGAAGACTGACTCTTCTTACTGTCTATGATTTGAACCATTCCTGTGACACTAGTTATAGATTCCGATACTTCAGTTCAGGTTTACTGTCTCACTGTGGCCTTCTTATTGACGATGAAACACAGAAATTGCATCGGAATTAATTACAAAAGGCACAATGCCGACTTATGTACAAGAAAACTGACTCTTCTTACTGTCTATGTTTTGAACCATTCCTTAGACACTAGTTATAGATTCCGATGCTTCACTTCAGGTTTACTGTATTCCTCTGACCTTCTTATTGACGATGAAACACGTAAATTGCATCGGAATTAAATACAAAAGGCACAATGCCGACTTAAGTACAAGAAGACTGACCCTTCTTACTGTCTATGTTTTGAACCTTTCCTGTGACACTAGTTATAGATTCCGATGCTTCACTTCAGGTTTACTGTATCCCTCTGACTTTCGTATTGACGAAGAAACACAGAAATTGCATCGGAATTAAATACAAAAGGCACAATGCCGACTTAAGTACAAAAAGACTGACTCTTCTTACTGTCTATGTTTTGAACCATTCCTGTGACACTAGTTATAGATTCCGATGCTTCACTTCAGGTTTACTGTATCCCTCTGACCTTCTTATTGACGATGAAACACGTAAATTGCATCGGAATTAAATACAAAAGGCACAATGCCGACTTAAGTACAAGAAGAATGCCTCTTCTTACTGTCTATGTTTTGAACCATTCCTGTGACACTAGTTATAGATTCCGATGCTTCACTTCAGATTTACTGTATCCCTTTGAGCTTCTTATTGACGATGAAACACAGAAATTGCATCGGAATTATTTATAAAAGGCACAATGCCGACATAAGTACAAGAAGACTGACTCTTCTTACTGTCTATGTTTTGAACCATTTCTGTGACACTAGTTATAGATTCCGATGCTTCACTTCAGGTATACTGTATCCCTCTGACCTTCTTATTGACGAAGAAATACAGAAATTGCATCGGAATTAAATAGAAAAGGCACAATGCCGACTCAAGTACAAGAAGACTGGCTCTTCTTACTGTCTATGTTTTGAACCATTTCTGTGACACTAGTTATAGATTCCGATGCTTCACTTCAGGTATACTGTATCCCTTTCACCTTCTTATTGACGATGAAACACAGAAATTGCATCTTAATTAAATACAAAAGGCACAATGCCGACTTAAGTACAAGAACACTGACTCTTCTTACTGTCATTGGTTTGAACCATTCCTGTGACACTAGTAATAGATTCCCATGCTTCACATCATGTATACTGTTTCCCTCTGACCTTCGTATTGACGATCAAACACAGAAAATTCATCGGAATTAAATACAAAAGGCACAATGCCGACTTAAGTACAAAAAGACTGACTCTTCTTACTGTCTATGTTTGAACCATTCCTGTGACGTTAGTTACAGATTCCGATGCTTCACTTCAGATTTACCGTATCCCTCTGAGCTTCTTATTGACGATGAAACACAGAAATTGCATCGGAATTATTTACAAAAGGCACAATGGCGACATAAGTACAAGAAGACTGGCTCTTCTTACTGTCTATGTTTTGAGCCATTCCTGTGACACTAGTTATAGATTCCGATGCTTCACTTCAGGTTTACTGTATCCCTCTGACCTTCTTATTGACGATGAAACACTTAAATTGCATCAGAATTAAATACAAAAGGCACAATGCCGACTTAAGAACAAGAAGAATGACTCCTCTTACTGTCAATGTTTGAACCTTTCCTGTGACACTAGTTATAGATTCCGATGCTTTACTTCAGGTTTACTGTATCCCTCTGACCTTCTTGTTGACGATCAAACACAGAAAATTCATCGGAATTAAATACAAAAGGCACAATGCCGACTCAAGTACAAGAAGACTGACTCTTCTTACTGTCTATGTTTTGAGCCATTCCTGTGACACTAGTTATAGATTCCGATGCTTCACTTCAGGTTTACTGTATCCAGCTGACCTTCTTGACGATGAAGCACAGAAATTGCATCGGAATTAAATACAAAAGGCAAAATGCCCACTTAAGTACAAGTAGACTGGCTCTTCTTACTGTCTACGATTTGAACCAATCCTGTGACACTAGTTTTAGATTCCGATGCTTCACTTCCGGTTTCCTGTATCCCTCTGACCTCTTTATTGACGATGAAACACAGAAATCGCATCTTAATTAAATACAAAAGACACAATGCCGAGTTAAGTACAAGAAGACTGACTCTTCTTACTGTCAATGTTTTCTACCATTCCGGTGACATTAGTTATAGAATCCGATGATTCACTTCAGGTAACTGTATCCAGCTGACCCTCTTATTGACGATGACACACAGAAATTGCATCGTAATTATATACAAAAGGCACAATGCCGACTTAAGTACAAGAAGACTGACTCTTCTTACTGTCTATGTTTTGAACCATTCCTGTGACACTAGTTATAGATTCCGATGCTTCACTTCAGGTTTACTGTATCCCTCTGACCTTCTTATTGACGATGAAACATAGAAATAGCATTTTAATTAAATACAAAAGGCACAATGCCGACTTCAGTACAAGAACACTAACTCATCTTACTGTCTATGGTTTGAACCATTCCTGTGACTCTAGTTACAGATTCCGATGCTTCATTTCAGGTTTACTGTATCCCTCTGACGATCTTATTGACGAAAAAACAGAGAAATTGTATCGGAATTAAATACAAAAGGCACAATGCCGACTCAAGTACAAGAAGACTGTCTCTTCTTACTGTCTATGTTTTGAACCATTTCTGTGACACTAGTTATAGATTCCGATTCGTCACTTCAGGTTTACTGTATCCCTCTGACCTTCTTATTGACGAAGAAACACAGATATTGGATCGGAATTAAATACAAAAGGCACAATGCCGACCTAAGTACAAGAAGACTGACCCTTCTTACTGTCTATTTTTTGAACCAATCCTGTGACACTAGTTATAAATTCCGATGCTTCACTTCAGGTTTACTGTATCCCTCTGACCCTCTTATTGACAGTGAAACACAGAAATTGCATCGGAATTAAATACAAAAGGCACAATGCCGACCTTAGTACAAAAAAACTGACTCTTTTTATTGTTTATGTTTTGAACCATTCCTGTGACACTAGTTATAGATTCCGATGCTTCACTTAAGCGTTTACTGTATCCCTCTGACCTTCTTATTGACGATGAAACACAGAAATTGCATCGGAATTAAATACAAAAGGCACAATGCCGACCCAAGTACAAGAAGACTGGCTTTTCTTACTGTCTATGTTTTGAACCATTTCTGTGACACGAGTTATAGATTCCGATGGTTCACTTCAGGTTTACTGTATCCCTCTGACCTTCTTAGTGACGAAGAAACACAGGTATTGCATCGGAATTAAATACAAAAGGCCCAATGCCGACTTAAGTATAAGACGACTGACCCTTCTTACTGTCTATGTTTTGAACCATTCCTGTGACACTAGTTATAGATTCCGATGCTTCACTTCAGGTTTACTGTATCCCTCTGACCTTTGTATTGACGATGAATCATTGAAACTGCATCGGAATTAAATACAAATGGCACAATGCCCACTTAAGTACAAAAAGACAGACCCTTCTTACTGTCTATGCTTTGAACCATTCCTGTGACACAAGTTATAGATTCAGATGCTTCACTTCAGGTTTACTGTATCGATCTGACCTTCATATTGACGATGAAACACAGAAATTGCATCGGAATTAAATACAAAAGGCACAATGCCGACTTAAGTACAAGAAAACTGAATCTTCTTACTGTCTATGTTTTGAACCATACCTGTGACACTAGTTATTGATTCCGATGCTTCACTTCAGGTCTACTGTATCCCTCTAAGCTTCTTATTGACGATGAAACACAGAAATTGCATTGGAATTATATACAAAAGGCACAATGCCGACTTAAGTACAAGAAGACTGACTCTTCCTACTGTCTATGTTTGAACCATTCCTGTGACACTAGTTATAGATTCCGATGCTTCACTTCAGGTTTACTGTATCCCTCTGACGCTCTTAATGACGATGAAACACAGAAGTTGCATATGAATTAAATACAAAAGGCACAATCCCGACCCAAGTACAAGAAGACTGGCTCTTCTTACTGTCTATGTTTTGAACCATTCCTGTTACACTAGTTATAGATTCCGATGCTTCACTTCAGGTTTACTGTGTCCCTCTGACCTTCTTATTGACGAAGAAACACATAGATTGCATCGTAATAATATTCAAAACGCCCAATCCCGACCCAAGTACAAGAAGACTGGCTCTTCTTACTGTCTATGTTTTGAACCATTCCTGTGACACTAGTTATAGATTCCGATGCTTCACTTAAGGGTTTACTGTATCCCTCTGACCTTCTTATGGACGATGAAACACAGAAATTGCTTCGGAATTAAATACAAAAGGCACAATGCCGACTCAAGTGCAAGAAGACTGGCTTTTCTTACTGTCTAAGTTTTGAACCATTTCTGTAACACTAGTTATAGATTCCTATGCTTCACTTCAGGTTTACTGTATCCCTCTGAGCTTCTTATTGACGATGAATCACAGAAATTGCATCGGAATTAAATACAAAAGGCACAATGCCAACTCAAGTGCAAGAAGACTGGCTTTTCTTACTGTCTATGTTTTGAACCATTTCTGTAACACTAGTTATAGATTCCGATGCTTCACTTCAGTTTTACTGTATCCCTCTGACCTTCTTATTGACGATGAAACACGTAAATTGCATTGGAATTAAATACAAAAGGCACAATGCGGACTTAAGAACAAGAAGAATGACCCTTCTTATTGTCTATGTTTTGAACCATTCCTGTGACACTAGTTATAGATTCCGATGCTTCACTTCAGATTTACCGTATCCCTCTGAGCTTCTTATTGACGATGAAACACAGAAATTGCATCGGAATTATTTACAAAAGGCACAATGGCGACATAAGTACAAGAAGACAGGCTCTTCTTACTGTCTATGCTTTGAGCCATTCCTGTGACACTAGTTATAGATTCCGATGCTTCACTTCAGGTTTACTATATCCCTCTGACCTTCTTATTGACGATGAAACACGTAAATTGCATCGGAATTAAATACAAAAGGCACAATGCCGACTTAAGAACAAGAAGACTGACTCCTCTTACTGTCAATGTTTTGAACCATTCCTGTGACACTAGTTATAGATTCCGATGCTTTACTTCAGGTTTACTGTATCCCTCTGACCTTCTTATTGACGATCAAACACAGAAAATTCATCGGAATTAAATACAAAAGGCACAATGCCGACTCAAGTACAAGAAGACTGGCTCTTCCTAATGTCTATGTTTTGAACCAATCCTGTGACACTAATTTTAGATTCCGATGCTTCACTTCAGGTTTCCTGTATCCCTCTGACCACTTTATTGACGATGAAACACAGAAATCGCATCTTAATTAAATACAAAATGCACAATGCCGACTTAACTACAAGAACACTAACTCATCTTACTGTCAATGGTTTGAACCATTCCTGTGACACTAGTTATAGATTCCGATGCCTCACTTCAGGTTTACTGTATCCCTCTGACCTACTTATTGACGATGAATTACGTAAATTATATCGGAATTAAATACAAGAGGCACATTGCCGACTTAAGTACAAGAAGACTGACTCTTCTTACTGTCTATGTTTTGAACCACTCCTGTGACTCTAGTTATAGATTCCGATGCTTCATTTCAGGTTTACTGTATCCCTCTGACGATCTTATTGACGAAAAAACACAGAAATTGTATCGGAATTAAATACAAAAGGCACAATGCCGACTCAAGTACAAGAAGACTGTCTCTTCTTACTGTCTATGTTTTGAACCATTTCTGTGACACTCGTTATGAATCACAGAAACTGCATCGGAATTAAATACAAATGGCACAATGCCCACTTAAGTACAAAAAGACTGACTCTTCTTACTGTCTATGTTTTGAACCATTCCTGTGACACTAGTTATAGATTCAGATGCTTCACTTCAGGTTTACTGTATCGATCTGACCTTCATATTGACGATGAAACACAGAAATTGCATCGGAATTAAATACAAAAGGCACAATGACGACTTAAGTACAAGAAAACTGAATCTTCTTACTGTCTATGTTTTGAACCATACCTGTGACACTAGTTATAGATTCCGATGCTTCACTTCAGGTTTACTGTATCCCTCTGACCTTATTATTGACGATGAAACACAGAAATTAAATCTTAATTAAATACAAAAGGCACAATGCCGAATTAAGTACAAGAAGACTGACTCTTCCTACTGTCTATGTTTGAACCATTCCTGTGACACTAGTTATAGATTCCGATGCTTCACTTCAGGTTTACTGTATCCCTCTGACGCTCTTATTGACGATGAAACACAGAAGTTGCATATGAATTAAATACAAAAGGCACAATGCCGACCCAAGTACAAGAAGACTGGCTCTTCTTACTGTCTATGTTTTGAACCATTCCTGTGACACTAGTTATAGATTCCGATGCTTCACTTCAGGTTTACTGTGTCCCTCTGACCTTCTTATTGACGAAGAAACACATAGATTGCATCGGAATTAAATACGAAAGGCACAATGCCGACACAAGTACATGAAGACTGGCTCTCCTTACTGTCTATGTTTTGAACCATTTCTGTGACACTAGTTATAGATTCCGATGCTTCACTTCAGCTTTACTGTATCCAGCTGACCTTCTTATTGACGATGAAGCACAGAAATTGCATCGTAATTATATACAAAAAGCACAATGCCGACTTAAGTACAAAAAGACTGACTCTAGTTACTGTCTATTTTTTGAACCATGCCTGTGACACTAGTTATAGATTCCGATGCTTCACTTCAGATTTACCGTATCCCTCTGAGCTTCTTATTGACGATGAAACACAGAAATTGCATCGGAATTATTTACAAAAGGCACAATGGCGACATAAGTACAAGAAGACTGGCTATTCTTACTGTCTATGTTTTGAGCCATTCCTGTGACACTAGTTATAGATTCCGATGCTTCACTTCAGCTTTACTGTATCCAGCTGACCTTCTTATTGACGATGAAGCACAGAAATTGCATCGGAATTAAATACAAAAGACAAAATGCCGACATTAGTACAAGAAGACTGACTCTTCCTAATGTCTATGTTTTGAACCAATCCTGTGACACTAGTTTTAGATTCCGATGCTTCACTTCAGGTTTCCTGTGTCCCTCTGACCTCTTTATTGACGATGAAACACAGAAATCGCATCTTAATTAAATACAAAAGGCACAATGAAGACTTAAGTACAAGAAGACTGACTCTTCTTACTGTCAATGTTTTCTACCATTCCGGTGACATTAGTTATAGAATCCGATGATTCACTTCAGGTAACTGTATCCAGCTGACCTTCTTATTGACGATGAAACACAGAAATTGCATCGTAATTATATACAAAAAGCACAATGCCGACTTAAGTACAAGAAGACTGACTCTTCTTACTGTCTACGTTTTGAACCATTCCTGTGACACTAGTTATAGATTCCGATGCTTCACTTCAGGTTTACTGTATCCCTCTGACCTTCTTATTGACGATGAAACATAGAAATAGCATTTTAATTAAATACAAAAGGCACAATGCCGACTTCAGTACAAGAACACTAACTCATCTTACTGTCTATGGTTTGAACCATTCCTGTGACACTAGTTATAGATTCCGATGCCTCACTTCAGGTTTACTGTATCCCTCTGACCTACTTATTGACGATGAATTACGTAAATTATATCGGAATTAAATACAAGAGGCAAATTGCCGACTTAAGTACAAGAAGACTGACTCTTCTTACTGTCTATGCTTTGAACCATTCCTGTGACTCTAGTTATAGATTCCGATGCTTCATTTCAGGTTTACTGTATCCCTCTGACGATCTTATTGACGAAAAAACACAGAAATTGTATGGGAATTAAATACAAAAGGCACAATGCCGACTCAAGTACAAGAAGACTGTCTCTTCTTACTGTCTATGTTTTGAACCATTTCTGTGACACTAGTTATAGATTCCGATTCGTCACTTCAGGTTTACTGTATCCCTCTGACCTTCTTATTGACGAAGAAACATAGAAATAGCATTTTAATTAAATACAAAAGGCACAATGCCGACTTCAGTACAAGAACACTAACTCATCTTACTGTCTATGGTTTGAACCATTCCTGTGACACTAGTTATAGGTTCCGATGCCTCACTCCAGGTTTACTGTATCCCTCTGACCTACTTATTGACGATGAATCACGTAAATTATATCGGAATTAAATACAAGAGGCACATTGCCGACTTAAGTACAAGAAAACTGACTCTTCCTACTGTCTATGTTTTGAACCATTCCTGTGTCACTAGTTATAGATTCCGAAGCTTCACTTCAGGTTTACTGTATCCCTTTCACCTTCCTATTGACGATGAAACACAGATATTGCATCTTCATTAAATACAAAAGGCACAATGCCGACTTAAGTACAAGAAGATTGACTCTTCTTACTGACTATGCTTTGAACCATTCCTGTGACACTAGTTGTAGATTCCGATGCTTCACTTCAGGTTTACTGTATCCCTGTGACCTTCTTATTGACAATGAAACACGTAAATTGCATCGGAATTAAATACAAAAGGCACAATGCCGATATAAGTATAAGAAGAATGTGTCTTCTTACTGTCAATGTTTTGAACCATTCCTGTGACACTAGTTATAGATTCCGATGCTTCACTTCAGGTTTACCGTATCCCTCTGACCTTCTTATTGACGATGAAACACAGACGTTGCATCCTAATTAAATACAAAAGGCACAATGCCGACTCAAGTACAAGAAGACTGGCTCTTCTTACTGTCTATGTTTTGAACCATTTCTGTGACACTAGTTACAGATTCCGATGCTTGACTTCAGTTTTCCTGTATCCCTCTGACCTTCTTAATGACGAAAAAACACAGATATTGCATCGGAATTAAATACAAAAGGCACAATGCTGACTTAAGTACAAGAAGACGGACCCTTCTTACCGTCTATGCTTTGAACCATTCGTGTGACCATAGTTATAGATTCCGATGCTTCATTTCAGGTTTACTGTATCCCTCTGACTTTCGTATTGACGATGAAACACAGAAATTGCATCGGAATAAAATACAAAAGGCACAATGCCGACTTAAGTACAAAAAGACTGACTGTTCTTACTGTCTATGATTTGAACAATTCCTGTGACACTAGTTATAGATTCCGATGCTTCACTTCAGGTATACTGTATCCCTCTGACCTTCTTATTGACGATGAAACACAGAAATTGCATCGGAATTAAATACAAAAGGCACAATGCCGACTTAAGTACAAGATAACTGACTCTTCTTACTGACTATGTTTTGAACCATTCCTGTGACACTAGTTATAGATTCCGATGCTTCACATCAGGTTTACTGTATGCCTCTGACCTGATTATTGACGATGAAACACAGAAATTAAATCTTAATTAAATACAAAAGGCACAATGCCGAATTAAGTACAAGAAGACTAACTGTTCCTACTATCTATGTTTTGAACCATTCCTGTGACACTAGTTATAGATTCCGATGCTTCACTTCAGGTTTACTGTATCCCTCTGACGCTCTTATTGACGATGAAACACAGAAGTTGCATCCGAATTAAATAGAAAAGGCACAATGCCGACACAAGTACAAGAAGGCTGGCTCTTATTACTGTCTATGTTTTGAAACATTTCTGTGACACTAGTTATAGATTCCGATGCTTCCCTTCAGGTTTACTGCATCCCTCAGACCTTCTTATTGACGAAGAAGCACAGAAATTGCATCGTAATTATATTCAAAAGGCCCAATGCCGACCTAAGTTCAAGAAAACTGACTCTTCTTACTGTCTATGATTTGAACCATTCCTGTGACACTAGTTGTAGATTCCGATACTTCAGTTCAGGTTTACTGTCTCCCTGTGACCTTCTTATTGATGATGAAACACAGAAATTGCATCGGAATTAATTACGAAAGGCACAATGCCGACTTATGTACAAGAAAACTGACTCTTCTTACTGTATATGTTTTGAACCATTCCTTAGACACTAGTTATAGATTCCGATGCTTCACTTCAGGTTTACTGTATTCCTCTGACCTTCTTATTGACGATGAAACACGTAAATTGCATCGGAATTAAATACAAAAGGTACAATGCCGACTTAAGTACAAGAAGACTGACCCTTCTTTCTGTCTATGTTTTGAACCTTTCCTGTGACACTAGTTATAGATTCCGATGCTTCACTTCAGGTTTACTGTATCCCTCTGACTTTCGTACTGGCGATGAAACACAGAAATTGCATCGGAATTAAATACAAAAGGCACAATGCCGACTTAAGTACAAAAAGACTGACTCTTCTTAGTGTCTATGTTTTGAACCATTCCTGCGACACTAGTTATAGATTCCGATGCTTCACTTCAGGTTTACTGTATCCCTCTGACCTTCTTATTGACGATGAAACACGTAAATTGCATAGGAATTAAATACAAAAGGCACACTGCCGACTTAAGTACAAGAAGAATGCCTCTTCTTACTGTCTATGTTTTGAACCATTCCTGTGACACTAGTTATAGATTCCGATGCTTCACTTCAGGTTTACTGTATCCCTCTGACCTTCTTATTGACGATGAAACATAGAAATAGCATTTTAATTAAATACAAAAGGCACAATGCCGACTTCAGTACAAGAACACTAACTCATCTTACTTTCTATGGTTTGAACCATTCCTGTGACACTAGTTATAGATTCCGATGCCTCACTTCAGGTTTACTGTATCCCTCTGACCTACTTATTGACGATGAATTACGTAAATTATATCGGAATTAAATACAAAAGGCACAATGCCGACTCAAGTACAAGAAGACTGTCTCTTCTTGCTGTCTATGTTTTGAACCATTTCTGTGACACTAGTTATAGATTCTGATGCTTCACTTCAGGTTTACTGCATCCCTCTGACCTTCTTATTGACGAAGAAATACAGATATTGCATCGGAATTAATTACAAAAGGCACAATGCCGACTTGAGTTCAAGAAGACAGATCCTTCTTACGGTCCATGTTTTGAACCATTCCTGTGACTCTAGTTATAGATTCCGATGCTTCACTTCAGGTTTACTGTATCGCTCTGTCCTTCGTATTGACGATGAAACACAGAAATTGCACCGGAATTAAAAAAAAAATTCACAATGCCGACTTAAGTACAAAAAGACTGACTCTAGTTACTGTCTATCTTTTGAACCATGCCTGTGACACTAGTTATAGATTCCGATGCTTCACTTCAGATTTACCGTATCCCTCTGAGCTTCTTATTGACGATGAAACACAGAAATTGCATCGGAATTATTTACAAAAGGCACAATGGCGACATAAGTACAAGAAGACTGGCTCTTCTTACTGTCTATGTTTTGAGCCATTCCTGTGACACTAGTTATAGATTCCGATGCTTCACTTCAGGTTTACTGTATCCAGCTGACCTTCTTATTGACGATGAAGCACAGAAATTGCATCGGAATTAAATACAAAAGGCAAAATGCCGACATTAGTACAAGAAGACTGACTCTTCCTAATGTCTATGTTTTGAACCAATCCTGTGACACTAGTTTTAGATTCCGATGCTTCACTTCAGGTTTCCTGTGTCCCTCTGACCTCTTTATTGACGATGAAACACAGAAATCGCATCTTAATTAAATACAAAAGGCACAATGAAGACTTAAGTACAAGAAGACTGACTCTTCTTACTGTCAATGTTTTCTACCATTCCGGTGACATTAGTTATTGAATCCGATGATTCACTTCAGGTAACTGTATCCAGCTGACCTTCTTATTGACGATGAAACACAGAAATTGCATCGTAATTATATACAAAAAGCACAATGCCGACTTAAGTACAAGTAGACTGACTCTTCTTACTGTCTATGTTTTGAACCATACCTGTGACACTAGTTATAGATTCCGATGCTTCACTTCAGGTTTACTGTATCCCTCTGACCTTCTTATTGACGATGAAACATAGAAATAGCATTTTAATTAAATACAAAAGGCACAATGCCGACTTCAGTACAAGAACACTAACTCATCTTACTTTCTATGGTTTGAACCATTCCTGTGACACTAGTTATAGATTCCGATGCCTCACTTCAGGTTTACTGTATCCCTCTGACCTACTTATTGACGATGAATTACGTAAATTATATCGGAATTAAATACAAAAGGCACAATGCCGACTCAAGTACAAGAAGACTGTCTCTTCTTACTGTCTATGTTTTGAACCATTTCTGTGACACTAGTTATAGATTCCGATTCGTCACTTCAGGTTTACTGTATCCCTCTGACCTTCTTATTGACGAAGAAACACAGATATTGCATCGGAATTAAATACAAAAGGCACAATGCCGACTTAAGTACAAGAAGAGTGACCCTTCTTACTGTCTATTTTTTGAACCAATCCTGTGACACTAGTTATAAATTCCGATGCTTCACTTCAGGGTTACTGTATCCCTCTGACCTTCTTATTGACAATGAAACACAGAAATTGCTTCGGAATTAAATTCCACCGGCACAATGCCGACCTTAGTACAAAAAAACTGACTCTTTTTATTGTTTATGTTTTGAACCATTCCTGTGACACTAGTTATAGTTTCCGAAACTTCATTTCAGGTTTACTGTATCCCTGTGACCTTCTTATTGACGATGAAACACAGAAATTGCATCGGAATTAAATACAAAGGGCACAATGCCGACTCAAGTACAAGAAGACTGGCTTTTCTTACTGTCTATGTTTTGAACCATTTCAGTGACACGAGTTATAGATTCCGATGCTTCACTTCAGGTTTACTGTATCCCTCTGATCTTCTTATTGACGAAGAAACACAGATATTGCATCGGAATTAAATACAAAAGACCCAATGCCGACTTAAGTATAAGAAGACTGACCCTTCCTACTGTCTATGCTTTGAACCATTCCTGTGACACTAGTTATAGATTCTGATGCTTCACTTCAGGTTTACTGTATCCCTCTGACGCTCTTAATGACGATGAAACACAGAAGTTGCATATGAATTAAATACAAAAGGCACAATCCCGACCCAAGTACAAGAAGACTGGCTCTTCTTACTGTCTATGTTTTGAACCATTCCTGTTACACTAGTTATAGATTCCGATGCTTCACTTCAGGTTTACTGTGTCCCTCTGACCTTCTTATTGACGAAGAAACACATAGATTGCATCGTAATAATATTCAAAACGCCCAATGCCGAATTAAGTACAAGAAAACTGACTCTTCTTACTGTCTATGTTTTGAACCATTCCTGTGACACTAGTTATAGATTCCGATGCTTCACTTAAGGGTTTACTGTATCCCTCTGACCTTCTTATTGACGATGAAACACAGAAATTGCTTCGGAATTAAATACAAAAGGCACAATGCCGACTCAAGTGCAAGAAGACTGGCTTTTCTTACTGTCTAAGTTTTGAACCATTTCTGTAACACTAGTTGTAGATTCCTATGCTTCACTTCAGGTTTACTGTATCCCTCTGAGCTTCTTAATGACGATGAAACACAGAAATTGCATCGGAATTAAATACAAAAGGCACAATGCCGACTCAAGTGCAAGAAGACTGGCTTTTCTTACTGTCTATGTTTTGAACCATTTCTGTAACACTAGTTATAGATTCCGATGCTTCACTTCAGTTTTACTGTATCCCTCTGACCTTCTTATTGACGATGAAACACGTAAATTGCATCGGAATTAAATACAAAAGGCACAATGCGGACTTAAGAACAAGAAGAATGCCCCTTCTTATTGTCTATGTTTTGAACCATTCCTGTGACACTAGTTATAGATTCCGATGCTTCACTTCAGATTTACCGTATCCCTCTGAGCTTCTTATTGACGATGAAACACAGACATTGCATCGGAATTATTTACAAAAGGCACAATGGCGACATAAGTACAAGATGACAGGCTCTTCTTACTGTCTATGCTTTGAGCCATTCCTGTGACACTAGTTATAGATTCCGATGCTTCACTTCAGGTTTACTATATCCCTCTGACGTTCTTATTGACGATGAAACACGTAAATTGCATCGGAATTAAATACAAAAGGCACAATGCCGACTTAAGAACAAGAAGACTGACTCCTCTTACTGTCAATGTTTTGAACCATTCCTGTGACACTAGTTATAGATTCCGATGCTTTACTTCAGGTTTACTGTATCCCTCTGACCTTCTTATTGACGATCAAACACAGAAAATTCATCGGAATTAAATACAAAAGGCACAATGCCGACTCAAGTACAAGAAGACTGGCTCTTCCTAATGTCTATGTTTTGAACCAATCCTGTGACACTAGTTTTAGATTCCGATGCTTCACTTCAGGTTTCCTGTATCCCTCTGACCTCTTTATTGACGATGAAACACAGAAATCGCATCTTAATTAAATACAAAATGCACAATGCCGACTTAAGTACAAGAACACTAACTCATCTTACTGTCAATGGTTTGAACCATTCCTGTGACACTAGTTATAGATTCCGATGCCTCACTTCAGGTTTACTGTATCCCTCTGACCTACTTATTGACGATGAATTACGTAAATTATATCGGAATTAAATACAAGAGGCACATTGCCGACTTAAGTACAAGAAGGATGACTCTTCTTACTGTCTATGTTTTGAACCACTCCTGTGACTCTAGTTATAGATTCCGATGCTTCATTTCAGGTTTACTGTATCCCTCTGACGATCTTATTGACGAAAAAACACAGAAATTGTATCGGAATTAAATACAAAAGGCACAATGCCGACTCAAGTACAAGAAGACTGTCTCTTCTTACTGTCTATGTTTTGAACCATTTCTGTGACACTCGTTATGAATCACAGAAACTGCATCGGAATTAAATACAAATGGCACAATGCCCACTTAAGTACAAAAAGACTGACTCTTCTTACTGTCTATGTTTTGAACCATTCCTGTGACACTAGTTATAGATTCAGATGCTTCACTTCAGGTTTACTGTATCGATCTGACCTTCATATTGACGATGAAACACAGAAATTGCATCGGAATTAAATACAAAAGGCACAATGCCGACTTAAGTACAAGAAAACTGAATCTTCTTACTGTCTATGTTTTGAACCATACCTGTGACACTAGTTATTGATTCCGATGCTTCACTTCAGGTTTACTGTATCCCTCTAAGCTTCTTATTGACGATGAAACACAGAAATTGCATTGGAATTATATACAAAAGGCACAATGCCGACTTAAGTACAAGAAGACTGACTCTTCCTACTGTCTATGATTTGAACCATTCCTGTGACACTAGTTATAAATTTCCGAAGCTACACTCCAGGTTTACTGTATCCCTTTCACCTTCCTATTCACGATGAAACACAGAAATTGCATCTTAATTAAATACAAAAGGCCCAATGCCGACTTAAGTACAGGAAGATTGACTCCTCTTACTGACTATGTTCTTGAACCATTCCTGTGACACTAGTTATAGATTCCGATGCTTCACTTCAGGTTTACTGTATCCCTCTGACCTTATTATTGACGATGAAACACAGAAATTAAATCTTAATTAAATACAAAAGGCACAATGCCGAATTAAGTACAAGAAGACTGACTCTTCCTACTGTCTATGTTTGAACCATTCCTGTGACACTAGTTATAGATTCCGATGCTTCACTTCAGGTTTACTGTATCCCTCTGACGCTCTTATTGACGATGAAACACAGAAGTTGCATATGAATTAAATACAAAAGGCACAATGCCGACCCAAGTACAAGAAGACTGGCTCTTCTTACTGTCTATGTTTTGAACCATTCCTGTGACACTAGTTATAGATTCCGATGCTTCACTTCAGGTTTACTGTGTCCCTCTGACCTTGTTATTGACGAAGAAACACATAGATTGCATCGGAATTAAATACGAAAGGCACAATGCCGACACAAGTACAAGAAGACTGGCTCTCCTTACTGTCTATGTTTTGAACCATTTCTGTGACACTAGTTATAGATTCCGATGCTTCACATCAGCTTTACTGTATCCAGCTGACCTTCTTATTGACGATGAAGCACAGAAATTGCATCGTAATTATACACAAAAAGCACAATGCCGACTTAAGTACAAAAAGACTGACTCTAGTTACTGTCTATTTTTTGAACCATGCCTGTGACACTAGTTATAGATTCCGATGCTTCACTTCAGATTTACCGTATCCCTCTGAGCTTCTTATTGACGATGAAACACAGAAATTGCATCGGAATTATTTACAAAAGGCACAATGGCGACATAAGTACAAGAAGACTGGCTATTCTTACTGTCTATGTTTTGAGCCATTCCTGTGACACTAGTTATAGATTCCGATGCTTCACTTCAGCTTTACTGTATCCAGCTGACCTTCTTATTGACGATGAAGCACAGAAATTGCATCGGAATTAAATACAAAAGACAAAATGCCGACATTAGTACAAGAAGACTGACTCTTCCTAATGTCTATGTTTTGAACCAATCCTGTGACACTAGTTTTAGATTCCGATGCTTCACTTCAGGTTTCCTGTGTCCCTCTGACCTCTTTATTGACGATGAAACACAGAAATCGCATCTTAATTAAATACAAAAGGCACAATGAAGACTTAAGTACAAGAAGACTGACTCTTCTTACTGTCAATGTTTTCTACCATTCCGGTGACATTAGTTATAGAATCCGATGATTCACTTCAGGTAACTGTATCCAGCTGACCTTCTTATTGACGATGAAACACAGAAATTGCATCGTAATTATATACAAAAAGCACAATGCCGACTTAAGTACAAGAAGACTGACTCTTCTTACTGTCTATGCTTTGAACCATTCCTGTGACACTAGTTATAGATTCCGATGCTTCACTTCATGTTTACTGTATCCCTCTGACCTTCTTATTGACGATGAAACATAGAAATAGCATTTTAATTAAATACAAAAGGCACAATGCCGACTTCAGTACAAGAACACTAACTCATCTTACTGTCTATGGTTTGAACCATTCCTGTGACACTAGTTATAGATTCCGATGCCTCACTTCAGGTTTACTGTATCCCTCTGACCTACTTATTGACGATGAATTACGTAAATTATATCGGAATTAAATACAAGAGGCACATTGCCGACTTAAGTACAAGAAAACTGACTCTTCCTACTGTCTATGTTTTGAACCATTCCTGTGTTACTAGTTATAGATTCCGAAGCTTCACTTCAGGTTTACTGTATCCCTTTCACCTTCCTATTGACGATGAAACACAGATATTGCATCTTCATTAAATACAAAAGGCACAATGCCGACTTAAGTACAAGAAGATTGACTCTTCTTACTGACTATGCTTTGAACCATTCCTGTGACACTAGTTGTAGATTCCGATGCTTCACTTCAGGTTTACTGTATCCCTGTGACCTTCTTATTGACAATGAAACACGTAAATTGCATCGGAATTAAATACAAAAGGCACAATGCCGATATAAGTATAAGGAGAATGGGTCTTCTTACTGTCAATGTTTTGAACCATTCCTGTGACACTAGTTATAGATTCCGATGCTTCACTTCAGGTTTACCGTATCCCTCTGACCCTCTTATTGACGATGAAACACAGACGTTGCATCCTAATTAAATACAAAAGGCACAATGCCGACTCAAGTACAAGAAGACTGGCTCTTCTTACTGTCTATGTTTTGAACCATTTCTGTGACACTAGTTACAGATTCCGATGCTTGACTTCAGTTTTCCTGTGTCCCTCTGACCTTCTTAATGACGAAAAAACACAGATATTGCATCGGAATTAAATACAAAAGGCACAATGCTGACTTAAGTACAAGAAGACGGACCCTTCTTACCGTCTATGTTTTGAACCATTCCTGTGACACTAGTTATAGATTCCGATGCTTCATTTCAGGTTTACTGTATCCCTCTGACTTTCGTATTGACGATGAAACACAGAAATTGCATCGGAATAAAATACAAAAGGCACAATGCCGACTTAAGTACAAAAAGACTGACTGTTCTTACTGTCTATGATTTGAACAATTCCTGTGACACTAGTTATAGATTCCGATGCTTCACTTCAGGTATACTGTATCCCTCTGACCTTCTTATTGACGAAAAAACACAGAAATTGTATCGGAATTAAATACAAAAGGCACAATGCCGACTCAAGTACAAGAAGGCTGTCTCTTCTTACTGTCTATGTTTTGAACCATTTCTGTGACACTAGTTATAGATTCCGATTCGTCACTTCAGGTTTACTGTATCCCTCTGACCTTCTTATTGACGAAGAAACATAGAAATAGCATTTTAATTAAATACAAAAGGCACAATGCCGACTTCAGTACAAGAACACTAACTCATCTTACTGTCTATGGTTTGAACCATTCCTGTGACACTAGTTATAGGTTCCGATGCCTCACTTCAGGTTTACTGTATCCCTCTGACCTACTTATTGACGATGAATCACGTAAATTATATCGGAATTAAATACAAGAGGCACATTGCCGACTTAAGTACAAGAAAACTGACTCTTCCTACTGTCTATGTTTTGAACCATTCCTGTGTCACTAGTTATAGATTCCGAAGCTTCACTTCAGGTTTACTGTATCCCTTTCACCTTCCTATTGACGATGAAACACAGATATTGCATCTTCATTAAATACAAAAGGCACAATGCCGACTTAAGTACAAGAAGATTGACTCTTCTTACTGACTATGCTTTGAACCATTCCTGTGACACTAGTTGTAGATTCCGATGCTTCACTTCAGGTTTACTGTATCCCTGTGACCTTCTTATTGACAATGAAACACGTAAATTGCATCGGAATTAAATACAAAAGGCACAATGCCGATATAAGTATAAGAAGAATGTGTCTTCTTACTGTCAATGTTTTGAACCATTCCTGTGACACTAGTTATAGATTCCGATGCTTCACTTCAGGTTTACCGTATCCCTCTGACCTTCTTATTGACGATGAAACACAGACGTTGTATCCTAATTAAATACAAAAGGCACAATGCCGACTCAAGTACAAGAAGACTGGCTCTTCTTACTGTCTATGTTTTGAACCATTTCTGTGACACTAGTTACAGATTCCGATGCTTGACTTCAGTTTTCCTGTATCCCTCTGACCTTCTTAATGACGAAAAAACACAGATATTGCATCGGAATTAAATACAAAAGGCACAATGCTGACTTAAGTACAAGAAGACGGACCCTTCTTACCGTCTATGTTTTGAACCATTCCTGTGACCATAGTTATAGATTCCGATGCTTCATTTCAGGTTTACTGTATCCCTCTGACTTTCGTATTGACGATGAAACACAGAAATTGCATCGGAATAAAATACAAAAGGCACAATGCCGACTTAAGTACAAGATAACTGACTCTTCTTACTGACTATGTTTTGAACCATTCCTGTGACACTAGTTATAGATTCCGATGCTTCACATCAGGTTTACTGTATGCCTCTGACCTGATTATTGACGATGAAACACAGAAATTAAATCTTAATTAAATACAAAAGGCACAATGCCGAATTAAGTACAAGAAGACTAACTGTTCCTACTATCTATGTTTTGAACCATTCCTGTGACACTAGTTATAGATTCCGATGCTTCACTTCAGGTTTACTGTATCCCTCTGACGCTCTTATTGACGATGAAACACAGAAGTTGCATCCGAATTAAATAGAAAAGGCACAATGCCGACACAAGTACAAGAAGGCTGGCTCTTATTACTGTCTATGTTTTGAAACATTTCTGTGACACTAGTTATAGATTCCGATGCTTCCCTTCAGGTTTACTGCATCCCTCAGACCTTCTTATTGACGAAGAAGCACAGAAATTGCATCGTAATTATATTCAAAAGGCCCAATGCCGACCTAAGTTCAAGAAAACTGACTCTTCTTACTGTCTATGATTTGAACCATTCCTGTGACACTAGTTATAGATTCCGATACTTCAGTTCAGGTTTACTGTCTCCCTGTGACCTTCTTATTGATGATGAAACACAGAAATTGCATCGGAATTAATTACGAAAGGCACAATGCCGACTTATGTACAAGAAAACTGACTCTTCTTACTGTATATGTTTTGAACCATTCCTTAGACACTAGTTATAGATTCCGATGCTTCACTTCAGGTTTACTGTATTCCTCTGACCTTCTTATTGACGATGAAACACGTAAATTGCATCGGAATTAAATACAAAAGGCACAATGCCGACTTAAGTACAAGAAGACTGACCCTTCTTTCTGTCTATGTTTTGAACCTTTCCTGTGACACTAGTTATAGATTCCGATGCTTCACTTCAGCTTTACTGTATCCCTCTGACTTTCGTACTGACGATGAAACACAGAAATTGCATCGGAATTAAATACAAAAGGCACAATGCCGACTTAAGTACAAAAAGACTGACTCTTCTTAGTGTCTACGTTTTGAACCATTCCTGCGACACTAGTTATAGATTCCGATGCTTCACTTCAGGTTTACTGTACCCTCTGACCTTCTTATTGACGATGAAACACGTAAATTGCATCGGAATTAAATACAAAAGGCACACTGCCGACTTAAGTACAAGAAGAATGCCTCTTCTTACTGTCTATGTTTTGAACCATTTCTGTGACACTAGTTATAGATTCCGATGCTTCACTTGAGGTATACTGTATCCCTCTGACCTTCTTATTGACGAAGATATACAGAAATTGCATCGGAATTAAATACAAAAGGCACAATGCCGACTCAAGTACAAGAAGACTGGCTCTTCTTACTGTCTATGTTTTGAACCATTTCTGTGACACTAGTTATAGATTCCGATGCTTCACTTCAGGTTTACTGCATCCCTCTGACCTTCTTATTGACGAAGAAATACAGATATTGCATCGGAATTAATTACAAAAGGCACAATGCCGACTTGAGTTCAAGAAGACAGATCCTTCTTACGGTCCATGTTTTGAACCATTCCTGTGACTCTAGTTATAGATTCCGATGCTTCACTTCAGGTTTACTGTATCGCTCTGACCCTCGTATTGACGATGAAACACAGAAATTGCAGCGGAATTAAAAAAAAAATTCACAATGCCGACTTAAGTACAAAAAGACTGACTCTAGTTACTGTCTATTTTTTGAACCATGCCTGTGACACTAGTTAAAGATTCCGATGCTTCACTTCAGATTTACCGTATCCCTCTGAGCTTCTTATTGACGATGAAACACAGAAATTGCATCGGAATTATTTACAAAAGGCACAATGGCGACATAAGTACAAGAAGACTGGCTCTTCTTACTGTCTATGATTTGAGCCATTCCTGTGACACTAGTTATAGATTCCGATGCTTCACTTCAGGTTTACTGTATCCAGCTGACCTTCTTATTGACGATGAAGCACAGAAATTGCATCGGAATTAAATACAAAAGGCAAAATGCCGACATTAGTACAAGAAGACTGACTGTTCCTAATGTCTATGTTTTGAACCAATCCTGTGACACTAGTTTTAGATTCCGATGCTTCACTTCAGGTTTCCTGTGTCCCTCTGACCTCTTTATTGACGATGAAACACAGAAATCGCATCTTAATTAAATACAAAAGGCACAATGAAGACTTAAGTACAAGAAGACTGACTCTTCTTACTGTCAATGTTTTCTACCATTCCGGTGACATTAGTTATTGAATCCGATGATTCACTTCAAGTAACTGTATCCAGCTGACCTTCTTATTGACGATGAAACACAGAAATTGCATCGTAATTATATACAAAAAGCACAATGCCGACTTAAGTACAAGAAGACTGACTCTTCTTACTGTCTATGTTTTGAACCATACCTGTGACACTAGTTATAGATTCCGATGCTTCACTTCAGGTTTACTGTATCCCTCTGACCTTCTTATTGACGATGAAACATAGAAATAGCATTTTAATTAAATACAAAAGGCACAATGCCGACTTCAGTACAAGAACACTAACTCATCTTACTTTCTATGGTTTGAACCATTCCTGTGACACTAGTTATAGATTCCGATGCCTCACTTCAGGTTTACTGTATCCCTCTGACCTACTTATTGACGATGAATTACGTAAATTATATCGGAATTAAATACAAAAGGCACAATGCCGACTCAAGTACAAGAAGACTGTCTCTTCTTACTGTCTATGTTTTGAACCATTTCTGTGACACTAGTTATAGATTCCGATTCGTCACTTCAGGTTTACTGTATCCCTCTGACCTTCTTATTGACGAAGAAACACAGATATTGCATCGGAATTAAATACAAAAGGCACAATGCCGACTTAAGTACAAGAAGACTGACCCTTCTTACTGTCTATTTTTTGAACCAATCCTGTGACACTAGTTATAAATTCCGATGCTTCACTTCAGGGTTACTGTATCCCTCTGACCTTCTTATTGACAATGAAACACAGAAATTGCTTCGGAATTAAATTCCACCGGCACAATGCCGACCTTAGTACAAAAAAACTGACTCTTTTTATTGTTTATGTTTTGAACCATTCCTGTGACACTAGTTATAGTTTCCGAAGCTTCATTTCAGGTTTACTGTATCCCTGTGACCTTCTTATTGACGATGAAACACAGAAATTGCATCGGAATTAAATACAAAGGGCACAATGCCGAATCAAGTACAAGAAGACTGGCTTTTCTTACTGTCTGTGTTTTGAACCATTTCAGTGACACGAGTTATAGATTCCGATGCTTCACTTCAGGTTTACTGTATCCCTCTGATCTTCTTATTGACGAAGAAACACAGATATTGCATCGGATTTAAATACAAATGGCCCAATGCCGACTTAGGTATAAGAAGACTGACCCTTCCTACTGTCTATGCTTTGAACCATTCCTGTGACACTAGTTATAGATTCCGATGCTTCACTTCAGGTTTACTGTATCCCTCTGACCTTTGTATAGACGATGAATCACAGAAACTGCATCGGAATTAAATACAAATGGCACAATGCCCACTTAGGTACAAAAAGACTGACTCTTCTTACTGTCTATGCTTTGAACCATTCCTGTGACGCTAGTTATAGATTCAGATGCTTCACTTCAGGTTTACTGTATCGATCTGACCTTCATATTGACGATGAAACACAGAAATTGCATCGGAATTAAATACAAAAGGCACAATGCCGACTTAAGTACAAGAAAACTGAATCTTCTTACTTTCTATGTTTTGAACCATACCTGTGACACTAGTTATTGATTCCGATGCTTGACTTCAGGTTTACTGTATCCCTCTAAGCTTCTTATTGACGATGAAACACAGAAATTGCATTGGAATTATATACAAAAGGCACAATGCCGACTTAAGTACAAGAAGACTGACTCTTCCTACTGTCTATGATTTGAACCATTCCTGTGACACTAGTTATAAATTTCCGAAGCTTCACTCCAGGTTTACTGTATCCCTTTCACCTTCCTATTCACGATGAAACACAGAAATTGCATCTTAATTAAATACAAAAGGCCCAATGCCGACTTAAGTACAAGAAGATTGACTCTTCTTACTGACTATGTTTTTGAACCATTCCTGTGACACTAGTTATAGATTCCGATGCTTCACTTCAGGCTTACTGTATCCCTCTGACCTTATTATTGACGATGAAACACAGAAATTAAATCTTAATTAAATACAAAAGGCACAATGCCGACCCAAGTACAAGAAGACTGGCTCTTCTTACTGTCTATGTTTTGAACCATTCCTGTGACACTAGTTATAGATTCCGATGCTTCACTTCAGGTTTACTGTGTCCCTCTGACCTTCTTATTGACGAAGAAACACATAGATTGCATCGGAATTAAATACGAAAGGCACAATGCCGACACAAGTACAAGAAGACTGGCTCTCCTTACTGTCTATGTTTTGAACTATTTCTGTGACACTAGTTATAGATTCCGATGCTTCCCTTCAGGTTAACTGTATCCCTCAGACCTTCTTATTGACGAAGAAACACAGAAATTGCATCGTAATAATATTCAAAAGGCCCAATGCTGAATTAAGTACAAGAAAACTGACTCTCCTTACTGTCTATGGTTTGAACCATTCCTGTGACACTAGTTATAGATTCCGATGCTTCACTTAAGGGTTTACTGTATCCCTCTGACCTTCTTATTGACGATGAAACACAGAAATTGCATCGGAATTAAATACAAAAGGCACAATGCCGACTCAAGTGCAAGAAGACTGGCTTTTCTTACTGTCTATGTTTTGAACCATTTCTGTAACACTAGTTATAGATTCCGATGCTTCACTTCAGGTTTACTGTATCCCTCTGAGCTTCTTATTGACGATGAAACACAGAAATTGCATCGGAATTATATACAAAAGGCACAATGCCGACTTAAGCACAAGAAAACTGACTCTTCCTACTGTCTATGCTTTGAACCATTCCTGTGTCACTAGTTATAGATTCCGAAGCTTCACTTCAGGTTTACTGTATTCCTTTCACCTTCCTACTGACGATGAAACACAGATATTGCATCTTAATTAAATACAAAAGGCACAATGCCGACTCAAGTACCAGAAGACTGGCTCTTCTTACTATGTTGTGAACAATTTCTGTGACACTATGTATAGATTCCGATGCTTGACTTCAGTTTTACTGTATCCCTCTGACCTTCTTAATGACGAAGAAACACAGATATTGCATCGGAATTAAATACAAAAGGCACAATGCTGACTTAAGTACAAGAAGATTGACTCTTCTTACTGACTATGTTTTTGAACCGTTCCTGTGACACTAGTTATAGATTCCGATGCTTCACTTCAGGTTTACTGTCTCCCTGTGTCCTTCTTATTGACGATGAAACACAGAAATTGCATCGGAATTAAATTCAAAAGGCACAATATCGATATAAGTATAAGAAGAATGGGTCCTCTTATTGTCTATGTTTTGAACCTTTCCTGTGACACTAGTTATAGATTCCGATGCTTCACTTCAGGTTTACCGTATCCCTCTGACCTTCTTATTGACGATGAAACACAGACTTTGCATCCTAATTAAATACAAAAGGCACAATGCCGAATTAAGTACAAGAAGACTGACTGTTCCTACTGTCTATGTTTTGAACCATTCCTATGACACTAGGTATAGATTCCGATGCTTTACTTCAGGTTTACTGTATCCCTCTGACGCTCTTATTGACGATGAAACACAGAAGTTGCATCCGAATTAAATAGAAAAGGCACAATGCCGACACAAGTACAAGAAGGCTGGCTCTTATTACTGTCTATGTTTTGAACCATTTCTGTGACACAAGTTATAGATTCCGATGCTTCCCTTCAGGTTTACTGCTTCCCTCAGACCTTCTTATTGACGAAGAATCACAGAAATTGCATCGTAATTATATTGAAAAGGCCCAATGCCGACCTAAGTACAAGAAAACTGACTCTTCTTACTGTCTATGATTTGAACCATTCCTGTGACACTAGTTATAGATTCCGATACTTCAGTTCAGGTTTACTGTCTCCCTGTGACCTTCTTATTGACGATGAAAAACAGAAATTGCATCGGAATTAATTACAAAAGGCACAATGCCGACTTATGTACAAGAAAACTGACTCTTCTTACTGTCTATGTTTTGAACCATTCCATAGACACTAGTTATAGATTCCGATGCTTCACTTCACGTTTACTGTATTCCTCTGACCTTCTTATTGACGATGAAACACGTAAATTGCATCGGAATTAAATACAAAAGGCACAATGCCGACTTAAGTACAAGAAGACTGACCCTTCCTACTGTCTATGTTTTGAACCTTTCCTGTGACACTAGTTATAGATTCCGATGCTTCACTTCAGGTTTACTGTATCCCTCTGACTTTCGTATTGACGATGAAACACAGAAATTGCATCGGAATTAAATACAAAAGGCGCAATGCCGACTTAAGTACAAATAGACTGACTCTTCTTACTGTCTATGTTTTGAACCATTCCTGTGACACTAGTTATAGATTCCGATGCTTCACTTCAGGTTTACTGTATCCCTCTGACCTTCTTATTGACGATGAAACACGTAAATTGCATCGGAATTAAATACAAAAGGCACAATGCCGACTTAAGTACAAGAAGAATGCCTCTTCTTACTGCCTATGTTTTGAACCATTCCTGTGACACTAGTTATAGATTCCGATGCTTCACTTTAGATTTACTGTATCCCTCTCAGCTTCTTATTGACGATGAAACACAGAAATTGCACCGGAATTAAAAAAAAAATTCACAATGCCGACTTAAGTACAAAAAGACTGACTCTACTTACTGTCTATGTTTTGAACCATGCCTGTGACACTAGTTATAGATTCCGATGCTTCACTTCAGGGTTACTGTATCCTTGTGAGCTTCTTATTGACGATGAAACACGTAAATTGCATCGGAATTAAATACAAAAGGCACAATGCCGACTTAAGTACAAGATGAATGCCTCTTCTTACTGTCTATGTTTTGAACCATTCCTGTGACACTAGTTATAGATTCCGATGCTTCACTTCAGATTTACTGTATCCCTCTCAGCATCCTATTGACGATGAAACACAGAAATTGCACCGGAATTAAAAAAAAATTCACAATGCCGACTTAAGTACAAAAAGACTGACTCTACTTACTGTCTATGTTTTGAACCATGCCTGTGACACTAGTTATAGATTCCGATGCTTCACTTCAGGGTTACTGTATCCTTCGGAGCTTCTTATTGACGATGAAACACAGAAATTGCATCGGAATTAAATACAAAAGGCACAATGCCGAATTAAGTACAAGAAGAGTGACCCTTCTTACTGTCTATTTTTTGAACCAATCCTGTGACACTAGTTATAAATTCCGATGCTTCACTTCAGGTTTACTGTATCCCTCTGACCTTCTTATTGACAATGAAACACAGAAATTGCTTCGGAATTAAATTCCACCGGCACAATGCCGACCTTAGTACAAAAAAACTGACTCTTTTTATTCTTTATGTTTTGAACCATTCCTGTGACGCTAGTTATAGATTCAGATGCTTCACTTCAGGTTTACTGTATCGATCTGACCTTCATATTGACGATGAAACACAGAAATTGCATCGGAATTAAATACAAAAGGCACAATGCCGGCTTAAGTACAAGAAAACTGTATCTTCTTACTGTCTATGTTTTGAACCATACCTGTGACAATAGTTATTGATTCCGATGCATCACTTCAGGTTTACTGTATCCCTCTAAGCTTCTTATTGACGATGAAACACAGAAATTGCATTGGAATTATATACAAAAGGCACAATGCCGACTTAAGTACAAGAAGACTGACTCTTCCTACTGTCTATGATTAGAACCATTCCTGTGACATTAGTTATAGATTCCGATGCTTCACTTCAGGTTTACTGTTTCCCTCTGACCTTCTTATTGACGATCAAGCACAGAAAATTCATCGGAATTAAATACAAAAGGCACAATGCCGACTCAAGTACAAAAAGACTGACTCTTCTTACTGTCTATGTTTGAACCATTCCTGTGACACTAGTTATAGATTCCGATGCTTCACTTCAGGTTTACTGTATCCCTCTGAGCTTCTTATTGACGATGATACACAGAAATTGCATCGGAATTATATACAAAAGGCACAATGCCGACTTAAGCACAAGAAAACTGACTCTTCCTACTGTCTATGTTCTGAACCATTCCTGTGTCACTAGTTATAGATTTCGAAGCTTCACTTCAGGTTTACTGTATCCCTTTCACCTTCCTATGGACGATGAAACACAGATATTGCATCTTAATTAAATACAAAAGGCACAATGCCGACTTAAGTACAAGAAGATTGACTCTTCTTACTGACTATGCTTTGAACCATTCCTGTGACACTAGTTGTAGATTCCGATGCTTCACTTCAGGTTTACTGTATCCCTCTTACCTTCTTATTGACGAAGAAACACGTAAATTGCATCGGAATTAAATACAAAAAGCCCAATGCCGACTTAAGTATAAGAAGAAAGGGTCTTCTTACTGTCTATGCTTTGAAAAATTCCTGTGACACTAGTTATAGATTCCGATGCTTCACTTCAGGTTTACCGTATCCCACTGACCTTCTTATTGACGATGAAACACAGAAGTTGCATCCTAATTAAATACAAAAGGCACAATGCCGACTCAAGTACCAGAAGACTGGCTCTTCTTACTATGTTGTGAACAATTTCTGTGACACTAGTTATAGATTCCGATGCTTGACTTCAGTTTTACTGTATCCCTCTGACCTTCTTAATGACGAAGAAACACAGATATTGCATCGGAATTAAATACAAAAGGCACAATGCTGACTTAAGTACAAGAAGGCTGACCCTTCTTACTGTCTATGTTTTGAACCATTCCTGTGACACTAGTTATAGATTCCGGTGCTTCACTTCAGGTTTACTGTATCCCTCTGACTTTCGTATTGACGATGAAACACAGAAATTGCATCGGAATAAAATACAAAAGGCACAATGCCGACTTAAGTACAAGAAGAATGCCTCTTCTTACTGTCTATGTTTTGAACCATTCCTGTGACACTAGTTATAGATTCCGATGCTTCACTTCAGATTTACTGTATCCCTCTGAGCTTCTTATTGACGATGAAACACAGAAATTGCATCGGAATTAATTACAAAAGGCACTATGCCGACATAAGTACAAGAAGACTGACTCTTCTTACTGTCTATACTTTGAACCATTTCTGTGACACTAGTTATAGATTCCGATGCTTCACTTGAGGTATACTGTATCCCTCTGACCTTCTTATTGACGAAGAAATACAGAAATTGCATCGGAATTAAATACAAAAGGCACAATGCCGACTCAAGTACAAGAAGACTGGCTCTTCTTACTGTCTATGTTTTGAACCATTTCTGTGACACTAGTTATAGATTCCGATGCTTCACTTCAGGTTTACTGCATCCCTCTGACCTTCTTATTGACGAAGAAATACAGATATTGCATCGGAATTAAATACAAAAGGCACAATGCCGACTTAAGTTCAAGAAGACAGATCCTTCTTACGGTCCATGTTTTGAACCATTCCTGTGACTCTAGTTATAGATTCCGATGCTTCACTTCAGGTTTACTGTATCGCTCTGACCTTCGTATTGACGATGAAACACAGAAATTGCACCGGAATTAAAAAAAAAGTTCACAATGCCGACTTAAGTACAATAAGACTGACTCTAGTTACTGTCTATTTTTTGAACCATGCCTGTGACACTAGTTATAGATTCCGATGCTTCACTTCAGATTTACCGTATCCCTCTGACCTTCTTATTGACGAAGAAATACAGAAATTGCATCGGAATTAAATACAAAAGGCACAATGCCGACTCAAGTACAAGAAGACTGGCTCTTCTTACTGTCTATGTTTTGAACCATTTCTGTGACACTAGTTATAGATTCCGATGCTTCACTTCAGATTTACTGTATCCCTCTGAGCTTCTTATTGACGAAGAAATACAGATATTGCATCGGAATTAAATACAAAAGGCACAATGGCGACATAAGTACAAGAAGACTGGCTCTTCTTACTGTCTATGTTTTGAGCCATTCCTGTGACACTAGTTATAGATTCCGATGCTTCACTTCAGGTTTACTGTATCCAGCTGACCTTCTTATTGACGATGAAGCACAGAAATTGCATCGGAATTAAATACAAAAGGCAAAATGCCGACATTAGTACAAGAAGACTGACTCTTCCTAATGTCTATGTTTTGAACCAATCCTGTGACACTAGTTTTAGTTTCCGATGCTTCATTTCAGGTTTCCTGTGTCCCTCTGACCTCTTTATTGACGATGAAACACAGAAATCGCATCTTAATTAAATACAAAAGGCACAATGAAGACTTAAGTACAAGAGGACTGACTCTTCTTACTGTAAATGTTTTCTACCATTCCGGTGACATTAGTTATTGAATCCGATGATTCACTTCAGGTAACTGTATCCAGCTGACCTTCTTATTGACGATGAAACACAGAAATTGCATCGTAATTATATACAAAAAGCACAATGCCGACTTAAGTACAAGAAGACTGACTCTTCTTACTGTCTATGTTTTGAACCATTCCTGTGACACTAGTTATAGATTCCGATGCTTCACTTCAGGTTTACTGTATCCCTCTGACCTTCTTATTGACCAAGAAACATAGAAATAGCATTTTAATTAAATACAAAAGGCACAATGCCGTCTTCAGTACAAGAACACTAACTCATCTTACTTTCTATGGTTTGAACCATTCCTGTGACACTAGTTATAGATTCCGATGCTTCACTTAAGGGTTTACTGTATCCCTCTGACCTTCTTATTGACGATGAAACACAGAAATTGCATCGGAATTAAATACAAAAGGCACAATGCCGACTCAAGTGCAAGAAGACTGGCTTTTCTTACTGTCTATGTTTTGAACCATTTCTGTAACACTAGTTATAGTTTCCGATGCTTCACTTCAGGTTTACTGTATCCCTCTGAGCTTCTTATTGACGATGAAACACAGAAATTGCATCGGAATTATATACAAAAGGCACAATGCCGACTTAAGCACAAGAAAACTGACTCTTCCTACTGTCTATGCTTTGAACCATTCCTGTGTCACTAGTTATAGATTCCGAAGCTTCACTTCAGGTTTACTGTATTCCTTTCACCTTCCTATTGACGATGAAACACAGATATTGCATCTTAATTAAATACAAAAGGCACAATGCCGACTCAAGTACCAGAGGACTGGCTCTTCTTACTATGTTGTGAACAATTTCTGTGACACTATGTATAGATTCCGATTCTTGACTTCAGTTTTACTGTATCCCTCTGACCTTCTTAATGACGAAGAAACACAGATATTGCATCGGAATTAAATACAAAAGGCACAATGCTGACTTAAGTACAAGAAGACCGACCCTTCTTACTGTCTATGTTTTAACCATTCCTGTGACACTAGTTATAGATTCCGGTGCTTCACTTCAGGTTTACTGTATCCCTCTGACTTTCGTATCGACGATGAAACACAGAAATTGCATCGGAATAAAATACAAAAGGCACAATGCCGACTTAAGTACAAAAAGACTGACTCTTCCTACTGTCTATGTTTGAACCGTTCCTGTGACACTAGTTATAGATTCCGATGCTTCACTTCAGGTTTACTGTATCCCTCTGACCTTCTTATTAACGATGAAACACAGAAATTGCACCGGAATTAAATACAATAGGCACAATGCCGACTTAAGTACAAGAAATCTGACTCTTCTTACTGACTATGATTTGAACCATTCCTGTGACACTAGTTATAGATTCCGATGCTTCACATCAGGTTTACTGTACGCCTCTGACCTTATTATTGACGACGAAACACAGAAATTAAATCTTAATTAAATACAAAAGGCACAATGCCGAATTAAGTACAAGAAGACTGACTCTTCCAACTGTCTATGTTTTGAACCATTCCTGTGACACTAGTAATAGATTCCGATGCTTCACTTCAGGTTTACTGTAGCCCTCTGACGCTCTTATTGACGATGAAACACAGAAGTTGCATCCGAATTAAATACAAAAGGCACAATGTCGACCCAAGTACAAGAAGACTGGCTCTTCTTACTGTATAAGATTTGAACCATTCCTGTGACACTATTTATAGATTCCGATGCTTCAGTTCAGATTTACTGTCTCCCTGTGACCTTCTTATTGACGATGAAACACAGAAATTGCATCGGAATTAAATTCAAAAGGCACAATGCCGATATAAGTATAAGAAGAATGGGTCTTCTTATTGTCTATGTTTTGAACCATTACTGTGACACTAGTTATAGATTCCGATGCTTCACTTCAGGTTTACCGTATCCCTCTGACCTTCTTATTGACGATGAAACACAGACGTTGCATCCTAAATAAATACAAAAGGCACAATGCCGACTCAAGTACAAGAAGACTGGCTCTTCTTACTGTCTATGTTTTGAACCATTTCTGTGACACTAGTTATAGATTCCGATGCTTGACTTCAGTTTTACTGTATCCCTTTGACCTTCTTAATGACGAAAAAACACAGATATTGCATCGGAATTAAATACAAAAGGCACAATGCTGACTTAAGTACAAGAAGACGGACCCTTCTTACTGTCTATGTTTTGAACCATTCCTGTGACACTAGTTGTAGATTCCGATGCTTCACTTCAGGTTTACTGTATGCCTCTGACTTTCGTATTGACGATGAAACACAGAAATTGCATCGGAATAAAATACAAAAGGCACAATGCCGACTTAAGTACAAAAAGACTGACTGTTCTTACTGTCTATGTTTTGAACAATTCCTGTGACACTAGTTATAGATTCCGATGCTTCACTTCAGGTATACTGTATCCCTCTGACCTTCTTATTGACGATGAAACACAGAAATTGCATCGGAATTAAATACAAAAGGCACAATGCCGACTTAAGTACAAGATAACTGACTCTTCTTACTGACTATGTTTTGAACCATTCCTGTGACACTAGTTATAGATTCCGATGCTTCACATCAGGTTTACTGTATGCCTCTGACCTTATTATTGACGATGAAACACAGAAATTAAATCTTAATTAAATACAAAAGGCACAATGCCGAATTAAGTACAAGAAGACTGACTGTTCCTACTGTCTATGTTTGAACCATTCCTGTGACACTAGGTATAGATTCCGATGCTTCACTTCAGGTTTACTGTATCCCTCTGACGCTCTTTTTGACGATGAAACACAGAAGTTGCATCCGAATTAAATAGAAAAGGCACAATGCCGACACAAGTACAAGATGGCTGGCTCTTATTACTGTCTATGTTTTGAACCATTTCTGTGACACTAGTTATAGATTCCGATGCTTCCCTTCAGGTTTACTGCTTCCCTCCGACCTTCTTATTGACGAAGAAGCACAGAAATTGCAGCGTAATTATATTCAAAAGGCCCAATGCCGACCTAAGTACAAGAAAACTGACTCTTCTTACTGTCTATGATTTGAACCATTCCTGTGACACTAGTTATAGATTCCGATACTTCAGTTCAGGTCTACTGTCTCCCTGTGACCTTCTTATTGACGATGAAAAACAGAAATTGCATCGGAATTAATTACAAAAGGCACAATGCCGACTTATGTACAAGAAAACTGACTCTTCTTACTGTCTATGTTTTGAACCATTCCATAGACACTAGTTATAGATTCCGATGCTTCACTTCACGTTTACTGTATTCCTCTGACCTTCTTATTGACGATGAAACACGTAAATTGCATCGGAATTAAATACAAAAGGCACAATGCCGACTTAAGTACAAAAAGACTGACTCTTCTTACTGTCTATGTTTTGAACCATTCCTGTGACACTAGTTATAGATTCCGATGCTTCACTTCAGGTTTACTGTATCCCTCTGACTTTCGTATTGACGATGAAACACAGAAATTGCATCGGAATTAAATACAAAAGGCACAATGCCGACTTAAGTACAAAAAGACTGACTCTTCTTACTGTCTATGTTTTGAACCATTCCTGTGACACTAGTTATAGATTCCGATGCTTCACTTCAGGTTTACTGTATCCCTCTGACCTTCTTATTGACGATGAAACACGTAAATTGCATCGGAATTAAATACAAAGGGCACAATGCCGACCTAAGCACAAGAAGAATGCCTCTTCTTACTGCCTATGTTTTGAACCATTCCTGTGACACTAGTTATAGATTCCGATGCTTCACTTCAGATTTACTGTATCCCTCTCAGCTTCTTATTGACGAAGAAACACATAGATTGCACCGGAATTAAATACGAAAGGCACAATGCCGACACAAGTACAAGAAGACTAGCTCTCCTCACTGTCTATGTTTCGAACCATTTCTGTGACACTAGTTATAGATTCCGATGCTTCCCTTCAGGTTTACTGTATCCCTCAGACCTTCTTATTGACGAAGAAACACAGAAATTGCATCGTAATAATATTGAAAAGGCCCAATGCCGAATTAAGTACAAGAAAACTGACTCTTCTTACTGTCTATGTTTTGAACCATTCCTGTGACACTAGATATAGATTCCGATGCTTCACTTAAGGGTTTACTGTATCCCTCTGACCTTCTTATTGACGTTGAAACACAGAAATTGCATCGGAATTAAATACAAAAGGCACAATGCCGACTCAAGTGCAAGAAGACTGGATTTTCTTACTGTCTATGTTTTGAACCATTTCTGTAACACTAGTTATAGATTCCGATGCTTCACTTCAGGTTTACTGTATCCCTCTGAGCTTCTTATTGACGATGAAACACAGAAATTGCATCGGAATTATATACAAAAGGCACAATGCCGACTTAAGCACAAGAAAACTGACTCTTCCTACTGTCTATGCTTTGAACCATTCCTGTGTCACTAGTTATAGATTCCGAAGCTTCACTTCAGGTTTACTGTATTCCTTTCACCTTCCTATTGACGATGAAACACAGATATTGCATCTTAATTAAATACAAAAGGCACAATGCCGACTCAAGTACCAGAAGACTGGCTCGTCTTACTATGTTGTGAACAATTTCTGTGACACTATGTATAGATTCCGATGCTTGACTTCAGTTTTGCTGTATCCCTCTGACCTTCTTAATGACGAAGAAACACAGATATTGCATCGGAATTAAATACAAAAGGCACAATGCTGACTTAAGTACAAGAAGACCGACCCTTATTACTGTCTATGTTTTGAACCATTCCTGTGACACTAGTTATAGATTCTGGTGCTTCACTTCAGGTTTACTGTATCCCTCTGACTTTCGTATCGACGATGAAACACAGAAATTGCATCGGAATAAAATACAAAAGGCACAATGCCGACTTAAGTACAAAAAGACTGACTCTTCTTACTGTCTATGTTTGAACCGTTCCTGTGACACTAGTTATAGATTCCGATGCTTCACTTCAGGTTTAGTGTATCCCTCTGACCTTCTTATTGACGATGAAACACAGAAATTGCACCGGAATTAAATACAAAAGGCACAATGCCGACTTAAGTACAAGAAATCTGACTCTTCTTACTGACTATGATTTGAACCATTCCTGTGACACTAGTTATAGATTCCGATGCTTCACATCAGGTTTACTGTACGCCTCTGACCTTATTATTGACGATGAAACACAGAAATTAAATCTTAATTAAATACAAAAGGCACAATGCCGAATTAAGTACAAGAAGACTGACTCTTCCAACTGTCTATGTTTTGAACCATTCCTGTGACACTTGTAATAGATTCCGATGCTTCACTTCAGGTTTACTGTAGCCCTCTGACGCTCTTATTGACGATGAAACACAGAAGTTGCATCCGAATTAAATACAAAAGGCACAAAGTGGACCCAAGTACAAGAAGACTGGCTCTTCTTACTGTCTAAGTTTTGAACCATTCCTGTGACACTAGTTATAGATTCTGATGCTTCAGTCCAGGTTTACTGTCTCCCTGTGACCTTTTTATTGACGATGAAACACAGAAATTGCATCGGAATTAAATTCAAAAGGCACAATGCCGATATAAGTATAAGAAGAATGGGTCTTCTTATTGTCTATGTTTTGAACCATTCCTGTGACACTAGTTATAGATTCCGATGCTTCACATCAGGTTTACCGTATCCCTCTGACCTTCTTATTGACGATGAAACACAGACGTTGCATCCTAATTAAATACAAAAGGCACAATGCCGACTCAAGTACAAGAAGACTGGCTCTTCTTACTGTCTATGTTTTGAACCATTTCTGTGACACTAGTTATAGATTCCGATGCTTGACTTCAGTTTTACTGTATCCCTCTGACCTTCTTAATGACGAAAAAACACAGATATTGCATCGGAATTAAATACAAAAGGCACAATGCTGACTTAAGTACAAGGAGACGGACCCTTCTTACTGTCTATGTTTTGAACCATTCCTGTGACACTAGCTGTAGATTCCGATGCTTCACTTCAGGTTTACTGTATGCCTCTGACTTTCGTATTGACGATGAAACACAGAAATTGCATCGGAATAAAATACAAAATGCACAATGCCGACTTAAGTACAAAAAGACTGACTGTTCTTACTGTCTATGTTTTGAACAATTCCTGTGACACTAGTTATAGATTCCGATGCTTCACTTCAGGTATACTGTATACCTCTGACCTTCTTATTGACGATGAAACACAGAAATTGCATCGGAAATAAATACAAAAGGCACAATGCCGACTTAAGTACAAGATAACTGACTCTTCTTACTGACTATGTTTTGAACCATTCCTGTGACACTAGTTATAGATTCCGATGCTTCACATCAGGTTTACTGTATGCCTCTGACCTTATTATTGACGATGAAACACAGAAATTAAATCTTAATTAAATACAAAAGGCACAATGCTGAATTAAGTACAAGAAGACTGACTGTTCCTACTGTCTATGTTTTGAACCATTCCTGTGACACTAGGTATAGATTTCGATGCTTCACTTCAGGTTTACTGTATCCCTCTGACGCTCTTATTGACGATGAAACACAGAAGTTGCATCCGAATTAAATAGAAAAGGCACAATGCCGACACAAGTACAAGAAGGCTTGCTCTTATTACTGTCTATGTTTTGAACCATTTCTGTGACACTAGTTATAGATTCCGATGCTTCCCTTCAGGTTTACTGCTGCCCTCAGACCTTCTTATTGACGAAGAAGCACAGAAATTGCATCGTAATTATATTCAAAAGGCCCAATGCCGACCTAAGTACAAGAAAACTGACTCTTCTTACAGTCTATGATTTGAACCATTCCTGTGACACTAGTTATAGATTCCGAT
Source organism: Schistocerca piceifrons (assembly GCF_021461385.2). Classification (NCBI taxonomy): domain Eukaryota; kingdom Metazoa; phylum Arthropoda; class Insecta; order Orthoptera; family Acrididae; genus Schistocerca; species Schistocerca piceifrons. The sequence continues at coordinate 82,137 of NW_025727289.1, read as the reverse complement.
ACTTCAGTTCAGGTTTACTGTCTCCCTGTGACCTTCTTATTGACGATGAAAAACAGAAATTGCATCGGAATTAATTACAAAAGGCACAATGCCGACTTATGTACAAGAAAACTGACTCTTCTTACTGTCTATGTTTTGAACCATTCCGATGCTTCACTTCACGTTTACTGTATTCCTCTGACCTTCTTACTGACGATGAAACACGTAAATTGCATCGGAATTAAATACAAAAGGCACAATGCCGACTTAAGTACATGAAGACTGACACTTCTTACTGTCTATGTTTTGAACCTTTCCTGTGACACTAGTTATAGATTCCGATGCTTCACTTCAGGTTTACTGTATCCCTCTGACTTTCGTATTGACGATGAAACACAGAAATTGCATCGGAATTAAATACAAAAGGCACAATGCCGACTTAAGTACAAAAAGACTGACTCTTCTTACTGTCTATGTTTTGAACCATTCCTGTGACACTAGTTATAGATTCCGACGCTTCACTTCAGGTTTACTGTATCCCTCTGACCTTCTTATTGACGATGAAACACGTAAATTGCATCGGAATTAAATACAAAAGGCACAATGCCGACTTAAGTACAAGAAGAATGCCACTTCTTACTGCCTATGTTTTGAACCATTCCTGTGACACTAGTTATAGATTCCGATGCTTCACTTCAGATTTACTGTATCCCTCTCAGTTTCTTATTGACGATGAAACACAGAAATTGCACCGGAATTAAAAAAAAAATTCACAATGCCGACTTAAGTACAAAAAGACTGACTCTACTTACTGTCTATGTTTTGAACCATGCCTGTGACACTAGTTATAGATTCCGATGCTTCACTTCAGGGTTACTGTATCCTTGTGAGCTTCTTGTTGACGATGAACACGTAAATTGCATCGGAATTAAATACAAAAGGCACAATGCCGACTTCAGTACAAGAAGAATGCCTCTTCTTACTGTCTATGTTTTGAACCATTCCTGTGACACTAGTTATAGATTCCGATGCTTCACTTCAGGTTTACTGTATCCCTCTGACCTTCTTATTGACGATGAAACATAGAAATAGCATTTTAATTAAATACAAAAGGCACAATGCCGACTTCAGTACAAGAACACTAACTCATCTTACTGTCTATGGTTTGAACCACACCTGTGACACTAGTTATAGATTCCGATGCCTCACTTCAGGTTTACTGTATCCCTCTGACCTACTTATTGACGATGAATTACGTAAATTATATCGGAATTAAATACAAGAGGCACATTGCCGACTTAAGTACAAGAAGTCTGACTCTTCTTACTTTCTATGTTTTGAACCATTCCTGTGACTCTAGTTATACATTCCGATGCTTCATTTCAGGTTTACTGTATCCCTCTGACGATCTTATTGACGAAAAAACACAGAAATTGTATCGGAATTAAATACAAAAGGCACAATGCCGACTCAAGTACAAGAAGACTGTCTCTTCTTACTGTCTATGTTTTGAACCATTTCTGTGACACTAGTTATAGATCTCGATTCGTCACTTCAGGTTTACTGTATCCCTCTGACCCTCTTATTGACGAAGAAACACAGATATTGCATCGGAATTAAATACAAAAGGCACAATGCCGACTTAAGTACAAGAAGAGTGACCCTTCTTACTGTCTATTTTTTGAACCAATCCTGTGACACTAGTTATAAATTCCGATGCTTCACTTCAGGTTTACTGTATCCCTCTGACCTTCTTATTGACAATGAAACACAGAAATTGCTTCGGAATTAAATTCCACCGGCACAATGCCGACCTTAGTACAAAAAAACTGACTCTTTTTATTGTTTATGTTTTGAACCATTCCTGTGACACTAGTCATAGTTTCCGAAGCTTCATTTCAGGTTTACTGTATCCCTGTGACCTTCTTATTGACGAAGAAACACAGATATTGCATCGGAATTAAATACAAAAGGCCCAATGCCGACTTAAGTATAAGAAGACTGACCCTTCCTACTGTCTAGGTTTTGAACCATTCCTGTGACACTAGTTATAGATTCCGATGCTTCACTTCAGGTTTGCTGTATCCCTCTGACCTTTGTATAGACGATGAATCACAGAAACTGCATCGGAATTAAATACAAATGGCACAATGCCCACTTAAGTACAAAAAGACTGACTCTTCTTACTGTCTATGTTTTGAACCATTCCTGAGACGCTAGTTATAGATTCAGATGCTTCACTTCAGGTTTACTGTATCGATCTGACCTTCATATTGACGATGAAACACAGAAATTGCATCGGAATTAAATACAAAAGGCACAATGCCGACTTAAGTACAAGAAAACTGAATCTTCTTACTGTCTATGTTTTGAACCATACCTGTGACACTAGTTATTGATTCCGATGCTTCACTTCAGGTTTACTGTATCCCTCTAAGCTTCTTATTGACGATGAAACACAGAAATTGCATTGGAATTATATACAAAAGGCACAATGCCGACTTAAGTACAAGAAGACTGACTCTTCCTACTGTCTATGATTTGAACCATTCCTGTGACACTAGTTATAAATTTCCGAAGCTTCACTCCAGGTTTACTGTATCCCTTTCACCTTCCTATTCACGATGAAACACAGAAATTGCATCTTAATTAAATACAAAAGGCACAATGCCGACTTAAGTACAAGAAGATTGACTCTTCTTACTGACTATGTTTTTGAACCATTCCTGTGACACTAGTTATAGATTCCGATGCTTCACTTCAGGTTTACTGTATCCCCCTGACCTTATTATTGACGATGAAACACAGAAATTAAATCTTAACTAAATACAAAAGGCACAATGCCGACCCAAGTACAAGAAGACTGGCTCTTCTTACTGTCTATGATTTGAACCATTCCTGTGACACTAGTTATAGATTCCGATGCTTCACTTCAGGTTTACTGTGTCCCTCTGACCTTCTTATTGACGAAGAAACACATAGATTGCATCGGAATTAAATACGAAAGGCACAATGCCGACACAAGTACAAGAAGACTGGCTCTCCTTACTGTCTATGTTTTGAACCATTTCTGTGACACTAGTTATAGATTCAGATGCTTCCCTTCAGGTTTACTGTATCCCTCAGACCTTCTTATTGACGAAGAAAAACAGAAATTGCATCGTAATACTATTCAAAAGGCCCAATGCCGAATTAAGTACAAGAAAACTGACTCTTCTTACTGTCTATGTTTTGAACCATTCCTGTGACACTAGTTATAGATTCCGATGCTTCACTTAAGGGTTTACTGTATCCCTCTGACCTTCTTAATGACGAAGAAACACAGATATTGCATCGGAATTAAATACAAAAGGCACAATGCTGACTTAAGTACAAGAAGACCGACCCTTCTTACTGGCTATGTTTTGAACCATTCCTGTGACACTAGTTATAGATTCCGGTGCTTCACTTCAGGTTTACTGTATCCGTCTGACTTTCGTATTGACGATGAAACGCAGAAATTACATCGGAATAAAATACAAAAGGCACAATGCCGACTTAAGTACAAAAAGACTGACTCTTCTTACTGTCTATGTTTCAACCGTTCCTGTGACACTAGTTATAGATTCCGATGCTTCACTTCAGGTTTACTGTATCCCTCTGACCTGCTTATTGACGATGAAACACAGAAATTGCACCGGAATTAAATACAAAAGGCACAATGCCGACTTAAGTACAAGAAATCTGACTCTTCTTACTGACTATGATTTGAACCATTCCTGTGACACTAGTTATAGATTCCGATGCTTCACATCGGGTTTACTGTACGCCTCTGACCTCATTATTGACGATGAAACACAGAAATTAAATCTTAAATAAATACAAAAGGCACAATGCCGAATTAAGTACAGGAAGACTGACCCTTCCAACTGTCTATGTTTTGAACCATTCCTGTGACACTAGTAATAGATTCCGATGCTTCACTTCAGGTTTACTGTATCCCTCTGACGCTCTTATTGACGATGAAACACTGAAGTTGCATCCGAATTAAATACAAAAGGCACAATGTCGACTTAAGTACAAGAAGACTGACTCTTCTTACTGTCTATGTTTTGAACCATTCCTGTGACACTAGCTATAGATTCCGATGCTTCACTTCAGGTTTACTGTATCCCTTTCACCTTCTTATTGACGATGAAACACAGAAATTGCATGTTAATTAAATACAAAAGGCACAATGCCGACTTAAGTACAAAAAGACTGACTCTTCTTACTGTCTATGTTTTGAACCATTCCTGTGACACTAGTTATAGATTCCGATGCTTCACTTCAGGTTTACTGTATCCCTCTGACCTTCTTATTGACGATGAAACACGTTAATTGCATCGGAATTAAATACAAAAGGCACAATGCCGACTTAAGTACAAGAAGAATGCCTCTTCTTACTGCCTATGTTTTGAACCATTCCGGTGACACTAGTTATAGATTCCGATGCTTCACTTCAGATTTACTGTATCCCTCTCAGCTTCTTATTGACGATGAAACACAGAAATTGCACCGGAATTAAAAAAAAAATTCACAATACCGACTTAAGTACAAAAAGACTGACTCTACTTACTGTCTATGTTTTGAACCATGCCTGTGACACTAGTTATAGATTCCGATGCTTCACTTCAGGGTTACTGTATCCTTGGGAGCTTCTTATTGACGATGAAACACAGAAATTGCATCGGAAATATATACAAAAGGCACAATGTCGACTTAAGTACAAGAAGACTGACTCTTCTTACTGTCTATGTTTTGAACCATTCCTGTGACACTAGTTATAGATTCCGATGCTTCACTTCAGGTTTACTGTATCCCTCTGACCTTCTTATTGACGATGAAACATAGAAATAGCATTTTAATTAAATAGAAAAGGCACAATGCCGACTTCAGTACAAGAACACTAACTCATCTTACTGTCTATGGTTTGAACCATTCCTGTGACACTAGTTATAGATTCCGATGCCTCACTTCAGGTTTACTGTATCCCTCTGACCTACTTATTGACGGCGAATTACGTAAATTATATCGGAATTAAATACAAGAGGCACATTGCCGACTAAAGTACAAGAAGTCTGACTCTTCTTACTGTCTATGTTTTGAACCATTCCTGTGACTCTAGTTATACATTCCGATGCTTCATTTCAGGTTTACTGTATCCCTCTGACGATCTTATTGACGAAAAAACACAGAAATTGAATCGGAATTAAATACAAAAGGCACAATGCCGACTCAAGTACAAGAAGACTGTCTCTTCTTACTGTCTATGTTTTGAACCATTTCTGTGACACTAGTTATAGATCTCGATTCGTCGCTTCAGGTTTACTGTATCCCTCTGACCCTCTTATTGACGAAGAAACACAGATATTGCATCGGAATTAAATACAAAAGGCACAATGCCGACTTAAGTACAAGAAGAGTGACCGTTCTTACTGTCTATTTTTTGAACCAATCCTGTGACACTAGTTATAAATTCCGATGCTTCACTTCAGGTTTACTGTATCCCTCTGACCTTCTTATTGACAATGAAACACAGAAATTGCTTCGGAATTAAATTCCACCGGCACAATGCCGACCTTAGTACAAAAAAACTGACTCTTTTTATTGTTTATGTTTTGAACCATTCCTGTGACACTAGTCATAGTTTCCGAAGCTTCATTTCAGGTTTACTGTATCCCTGTGACCTTCTTATTGACGAAGAAACAAGATATTGCATCGGAATTAAATACAAAAGGCCCAATGCCGACTTAAGTATAAGAAGACTGACCCTTCCTACTGTCTATGTTTTGAACCATTCCTGTGACACTAGTTATAGATTCCGATGCTTCACTTCAGGTTTGCTGTATCCCTCTGACCTTTGTATAGACGATGAATCACAGAAACTGCATCGGAATTAAATACAAATGGCACAATGCCCACTTAAGTACAAAAAGACTGACTCTTCTTACTGTCTATGCTTTGAACCATTCCTGTGACGCTAGTTATAGATTCAGATGCTTCACTTCAGGTTTACTGTATCGATCTGACCTTCATATTGACGATGAAACACAGAAATTGCATCGGAATTAAATACAAAAGGCACAATGCCGACTTAAGTACAAGAAAACTGAATCTTCTTACTGTCTATGTTTTGAACCATTCCTGTGACACTAGTTATAGATTCCGATGCTTCACTTAAGGGTTTACTGTATCCCTCTGACCTTCTTAATGACGAAGAAACACAGATATTGCATCGGAATTAAATACAAAAGGCACAATGCTGACTTAAGTACAAGAAGACCGACCCTTCTTACTGGCTATGTTTTGAACCATTCCTGTGACACTAGTTATAGATTCCGGTGCTTCACTTCAGGTTTACTGTATCCGCCTGACTTTCGTATTGACGATGAAACGCAGAAATTGCATCGGAATAAAATACAAAAGGCACAATGCCGACTTAAGTACAAAAAGACTGACTCTTCTTACTGTCTATGTTTGAACCGTTCCTGTGACACTAGTTATAGATTCCGATGCTTCACTTCAGGTTTACTGTATCCCTCTGACCTGCTTATTGACGATGAAACACAGAAATTGCACCGGAATTAAATACAAAAGGCACAATGCCGACTTAAGTACAAGAAATCTGACTCTTCTTACTGACTATGATTTGAACCATTCCTGTGACACTAGTTATAGATTCCGATGCTTCACATCGGGTTTACTGTACGCCTCTGACCTTATTATTGACGATGAAACACAGAAATTAAATCTTAAATAAATACAAAAGGCACAATGCCGAATTAAGTACAAGAAGACTGACCCTTCCAACTGTCTATGTTTTGAACCATTCCTGTGACACTAGTTATAGATTCCTATGCTTCACTTCAGGTTTACTGTATCCCTTTCACCTTCTTATTGACGATGAAACACAGAAATTGCATGTTAATTAAATACAAAAGGCACAATGCCGACTTAAGTACAAAAAGACTGACTCTTCTTACTGTCTATGGTTTGAACCATTCCTGTGACACTAGTTATAGATTCCGATGCTTCACTTCAGGTTTACTGTATCCCTCTGACCTTCTTATTGACGATGAAACACGTAAATTGCATCGGAATTAAATACAAAAGGCACAATGCCGACTTAAGTACAAGAAGAATGCCTCTTCTTACTGTCTATGGTTTGAACCATTCCTGTGACACTAGTTATAGATTCCGATGCTTCACTTCAGATTTACTGTATCCCTCTCAGCTTCTTATTGACGATGAAACACAGAAATTGCACCGGAATTAAAAAAAAAAATTCACAATGCCGACTTAAGTACAAAAAGACTGACGCTACTTACTATCTATGTTTTGAACCATGCCTGTGACACTAGTTATAGATTCCGATGCTTCACTTCAGGGTTACTGTATCCTTGTGAGCTTCTTATTGACGATGAAACACAGAAATTGCATCGGAAATATATACAAAAGGCACAATGTCGACTTAAGTACAAGAAGACTGACTCTTCTTACTGTCTATGTTTTGAACCATTCCTGTGACACTAGTTATAGATTCCGATGCTTCACTTCAGGTTTACTGTATCCCTTTCACCTTCTTATTGACGATGAAACACAGAAATTGCATGTTAATTAAATACAAAAGGCACAATGCCGACTTAAGTACAAGAACACTGACTCTTCTTACTGTCATTGGTTTGAACCATTCCTGTGACACTAGTAATAGATTCCCATGCTTCACATCATGTATACTGTTTCCCTCTGACCTTCTTATTGACGATCAAGCACAGAAAATTCATCGGAATTAAATACAAAAGGCACAATGCCGACTTAAGTACAAAAAGACTGACTCTTCTTACTGTCTATGTTTGAACCATTCCTGTGACACTAGTTATAGATTCCGATGCTTCACTTCAGGTTTACTGTATCCCTCTGAGCTTCTTATTGACGATGAAACACAGAAATTGCATCGGAATTATATACAAAAGGCACAATGCCGACTTAAGCACAAGAAAACTGACTCTTCCTACTGTCTATGTTCTGAACCATTCCTGTGTCACTAGTTATAGATTCCGAAGCTTCACTTCAGGTTTACTGTATCCCTTTCACCTTCCTATTGACGATGAAACACAGATATTGCATCTTAATTAAATACAAAAGGCACAATGCCGACTTAAGTACAAGAAGATTGACTCTTCTTACTGACTATGCTTTGAACCATTCCTGTGACACTAGTTGTAGATTCCGATGCTTCACTTCAGGTTTACTGTATCCCTCTGACCTTCTTATTGACGAAGAAACACGTAAATTGCATCGGAATTAAATACAAAAAGCACAATGCCGACTTGAGTATAAGAAGAAAGGGTATTCTTACTGTCTATGCTTTGAAAAATTCCTGTGACACTAGTTATAGATTCCGATGCTTCACTTCAGGTTTACCGTATCCCACTGACCTTCTTATTGACGATGAAACACAGAAGTTGCATCCTAATTAAATACAAAAGGCACAATGCCGACTCAAGTACCAGAAGACTGGCTCTTCTTACTATGTTGTGAACAATTTGAGTGACACTAGTTATAGATTCCGATGCTTGACTTCAGTTTTACTGTATCCCTCTGACCTTCTTAATGACGAAGAAACACAGATATTGCATCGGAATTAAATACAAAAGGCACAATGCTGACTTAAGTACAAGAAGGCCGACCCTTCTTACTGTCTATGTTTTGAACCATTCCTGTGACACTAGTTATAGATTCCGGTGCTTCACTTCAGGTTTACTGTATCCCTCTGACTTTCGTATTGACGATGAAACACAGAAATTGCATCGGAATAAAATACAAAAGGCACAATGCCGACTTAAGTACAAAAAGACTGACTCTTCTTACTGTCTATGTTTGAACCGTTCCTGTGACACTAGTTATAGATTCCGATGCTTCACTTCAGGTTTACTGTATCCCTCTGACCTTCTTATTGACGATGAAACACAGAAATTGCACCGGAATTAAATACAAAAGGCACAATGCCGAATTAAGTACAAGAAGACTGACTCTTCCAACTGTCTATGTTTTGAACCATTCCTGTGACACTAGTAATAGATTCCGATGCTTCACTTCAGGTTTACTGTATCCCTCTGACGCTCTTATTGACGATGAAACACAGAAGTTGGATCCGAATTAAGTACAAAAGGCACAATGTCGACCCAAGTACAAGAAGACTGGCTCTTCTTACTGTCTAAGTTTTGAACCATTCCTGTGACACTAGTTATAGATTCCGATGCTTCACTTCAGGTATACTGTATCCCTCTGACCTTCTTAATGACGAAAAAACACAGATATTGCATCGGAATTAAATACAAAAGGCACAATGCTGACTTAAGTACAAGAAGACGGACCCTTCTTACTGTCTATGTTTTGAACCATTCCTGTGACACTAGTTATAGATTCCGATGCTTGACTTCAGTTTTACTGTATCCCTCTGACCTTCTTAATGACGAAAAAACACAGATATTGCATCGGAATTAAATACAAAAGGCACAATGCTGACTTAAGTACAAGAAGACGGACCCTTCTTACTGTCTATGTTTTGAACCATTCCTGTGACACTAGTTGTAGATTCCGATGCTTCACTTCAGGTTTACTGTATGCCTCTGACTTTCGTATTGACGATGAAACACAGAAATTGCATCGGAATAAAATACAAAAGGCACAATGCCGACTTAAGTACAAAAAGACTGACTGTTCTTACTGTCTATGTTTTGAACCATTCCTGTGACACTAGTTATAGATTCCGATGCTTCACTTCAGGTATACTGTATCCCTCTGACCTTCTTATTGACGATGAAACACAGAAATTGCATCGGAATTAAATACAAAAGGCACAATGCCGACTTAAGTACAAGATAACTGACTCTTCTTACTGACTATGTTTTGAACCATTCCTGTGACACTAGTTATAGATTCCGATGCTTCACATCAGGTTTACTGTATGCCTCTGACCTTATTATTGACGATGAAACACAGAAATTAAATCTTAATTAAATACAAAAGGCACAATGCCGAATTAAGTACAAGAAGACTGACTGTTCCTACTGTCTATGTTTTGAACCATTCCTGTGACACTAGGTATAGATTCCGATGCTTCACTTCAGGTTTACTGTATCCCTCTGACGCTCTTATTGACGATGAAACACTGAAGTTGCATCCGAATTAAATAGAAGAGGCACAATGCCGACACAAGTACAAGAAGGCTGGCTCTTATTACTGTCTATGTTTTGAACCATTTCTGTGACACTAGTTATGGATTCCGATGCTTCCCTTCAGGTTTACTGCTTCCCTCAGACCTTCTTATTGACGAAGAAGCACAGAAATTGCATCGTAATTATATTCAAACGGCCCAATGCCGACCTAAGTACAAGAAAACTGTCTCTTCTTACTGTCTATGATTTGAACCATTCCTGTGACACTAGTTATAGATTCCGATACTTCAGCTCAGGTTTACTGTCTCCCTGTGACCTTCATATTGACGATGAAAAACAGAAATTGCATCGGAATTAATTACAAAAGGCACAATGCCGACTTATGTACAAGAAAACTGACTCTTCTTACTGTCTATGTTTTGAACCATTCCTTAGACACTAGTTATAGATTCCGATGCTTCACTTCACGTTTACTGTATTCCTCTGACCTTCTTATTGACGATGAAACACGTAAATTGCATCGGAATTAAATACAAAAGGCACAATGCCGACTTAAGTACAAGAAGACTGACCCTTCTTACTGTCTATGTTTTGAACCTTTCCTGTGACACTAATTATAGATTCCGATGCTTCACTTCAGGTTTACTGTATCCCTCTGACTTTCGTATTGACGATGAAACACAGAAACTGCATCGGAATTAAATACAAAAGGCACAATGCCGACTTAAGTACAAAAAGACTGACTCTTCTTACTCTCTATGTTTTGAACCATTCCTGTGACACTAGTTATAGATTCCGATGCTTCACTTCAGGTTTACTGTATCCCTCTGACCTTCGTATTGACGATGAAACACAGAAATTGCACCGGAATTAAAAAAAAAAATTCACAATGCCGACTTAAGTACAAAAAGAGTGACTCTACTTACTGTCTATGTTTTGAATCATGCCTGTGACACTAGTTATAGATTCCGATGCTTCACTTCAGGGTTACTGTATCCTTGTGAGCTTCTTATTGACGATAAAACACAGAAATTGCATCGGAAATATATACAAAAGGCACAATGTCGACTTAAGTACAAGAAGACTGACTCTTCTTACTGTCTATGTTTTGAACCATTCCTGTGACACTAGTTATAGATTCCGATGCTTCACTTCAGGTTTACTGTATCCCTTTCACCTTCTTATTGACGATGAAACACAGAAATTGCATGTTAATTAAATACAAAAGGCACAATACCGACTTAAGTACAAGAACACTGACTCTTCTTACTGTCATTGGTTTGAACCATTCCTATGACACTAGTAATAGATTCCCATGCTTCACATCATGTATACTGTTTCCCTCTGACCTTCTTATTGACGATCAAACACAGAAAATTCATCGGAATTAAATACAAAAGGCACAATGCCGACTTAAGTACAAAAAGACTGACTCTTCTTACTGTCTATGTTTGAACCATTCCTGTGACACTAGTTATAGATTCCGATGCTTCACTTCAGGTTTACTGTATCCCTCTGACCTTCTTATTGACGATGAAACACGTAAATTGCATCGGAATTAAATACAAAAGGCACAATGCCGACTTAAGAACAAGAGAATGCCCCTTCTTATTGTCTATGTTTTGAACCATTCGTGTGACACTAGTTATAGATTCCGATGCTTCACTTCAGATTTACCGTATCCCTCTGAGCTTCTTATTGACGATGAAACACAGAAATTGCATCGGAATTATTTACAAAAGGCACAATGGCGACATATGTACAAGAAGACTGACTCTTCTTACTGTCAATGTTTTGAACCATTCCTGTGACACTAGTTATAGATTCCGATGCTTCACATCAGGTTTACTGTATCCCTCTGACCTTATTATTGACGATGAAACACAGAAATTAAATCTTAATTAGATACAAAGGCACAATGCCGAATTAAGTACAAGAAGACTGACTCTTCCTACTGTCTATGTTTTGAACCATTCCTGTGACACTAGTTATAGATTCCGATGCTTCACTTTAGGTTTACTGTATCCCTCTGACGCTCTTATTGATGATGAAACACAGAAGTTGCATCCGAATTAAGTACAAAAGGCACAATTCCGACCCAAGTTGAAGAAGACTGGCGCTTCTTACTGTCTATGTTTTGAACCATATCTGTGACACTAGTTATAGTTTCGGATGCTTCCCTTCAGGTTTACTGTATCCCTCAGACCTTCTTATTGACGAAGAGACACAGAAATTGCACCGTAATTATATTCAAAAGTTCCAATGCCGACTTAAGTACAAGAAAACTGACTCTTCTTACTGTCTATGTTTAAACCATTCCTGTGACACTAGTTATAGATTCCGATGCTTCACTTCAGGTTCACTGTATCCCTCTGACATTCTTATTGACGATGAAACACGTAAATTGCATCGGAATTAAATACAAAAGGCACAATGCCGACTGAAGTAGAAGAAGACTGGCTCTTCTTACTAACTATATTTTGAACCATTTCTGTGACACTAGTTATAGATTCCGATGCTTCACTTCAGGTTTGCTGTATCCCTCTGACCTTCGTATTGACGATGAAACACAGAAATTGCATCGGAATTAAATAATAAAGGCACAAAGCCGACTTAAGTACAAGAAGACTGACTTTTCTTACTGTCTATGTTTTGAACCATTCCTGTGACACTAGTCATAGATTCTGATGCTTCACTTCAGGTTTACTGTATCCCTCTGACCTTCTTATTAACGATGAAACACAGAAATTGCATCGGAATTAAATACAAAAGGCACAATGCCGACTTAAGTACAAGATAACTGACTCATCCTACTGACTATGTTTTGAACCATTCCTGTGACACTAGTTATAGATTCGGATGCTTCACTTCAGGTTTGCTGTATCCCTCGGACCTTCAGGTTTGCTGTATCCCTCGTACCTTCTTATTGACGATCTAACACAGAAAATTCATCGGAATTAAATACAAAAGGCACAATGCCGACTTCAGTACAAAAAGACTGACTCTTCTTACTGTCTGTGTTTGAACCATTCCTGTGACACTAGTCATAGATTCCGATGCTTCACTTCAGGTTTACTGTATCCCTCTGACCTTCTTATTAACGATGAAACACAGAAATTGCATCGGAATTAAATACAAAAGGCACAATGCCGACTTAAGTACAGGATAACTGACTCTTCTTACTGACTATGATTTGAACCATTCCTGTGACACTAGGTATAGATTCCGATGCTTCACTTCAGGTATACTGTATCCCTCGGACGTTCGTATTGACGATGAAACACGTAAATTGCATCGGAATTAAATACAAAAGGCACAATGCCGACTCAAGTACAAGAAGACTGGCTCTTCTTACTGTCTATGTTTTGAACCATTTCTGTGACACTAGTTATAGATTCCGATGGTTCACTTCAGGTTAACTGTATCCCTTTCACCTTCTTATTGACGATGAGACACAGTAATTGCATCTTAATTAAATACAAAAGGCACAATGCTGACTTAAGTACAAGAACACTGACTCTTCTTACTGTCTATGGTTTGAACCATTCCTGTGACACTAGTAATAGATTCCGATAATTCTCATCAGGTTTACTGTATCCCTCTGACCTTCTTATTGACGATCAAATACAGAAAATTCATCGGAATTAAATACAAAAGGCACAATGCCGGCTTAAGTACAAGATAACTGACTCTTCTTCCTGACTATGATTTGAACCATTCCTGTGACACTAGTTATAGATTCCGATGCTTTACTTCAGGTTTACTGTATCCCTCTGAGCTTCTTATTGACGATGAAACACAGAAATTGCATCGGAATTATATACAAAAGGCACAATGCCGACTTAAGGACAAGAAGACTGTCTATTCTTACTGTCTATGTTAGAATCATTCCTGTGACACTAGTTATAGATTCCGATGCTTCACTTCAGGATTACTGTATCCCTTTCACCTTTTTATTGACGATGAAACACAGAAATTGCATCTTAATTAAATACAAAAAGCACAATGGCGACTTAAGTACAAGAAGACTGCTTCTTCTTACTGTCTATGTTTTGAACCATTCCTGTGACACTAGTTATAGATTCCGATGCTTCACTTCAGGTTTACTGCATCCCTCTGACCTTCGTATTGACGATGAAACACTGAAATTGCATCGGAATTAAATACAAAAGGCACAATACCAACTTAAGTACATGAAGACTGACTCCTCTTACTGTCTATGTTTTGAACCATTCCTGTGACACTACTTATAGATTCCGATGCTTCACTTCAGGTTTACCGTATCCCTCTGACGCTCTTATTGATGATGAAACACAGAAGTTGCATCCGAATTAAGTACAAAAGGCACAATTCCGACCCAAGTTAAAGAAGACTGGCGCTTCTTACTGTCTATGTTTTGAACCATTTCTGTGACACTAGTTATAGTTTCGGATGCTTCCCTTCAGGTTTACTGTATCCCTCAGACCTTCTTATTGACGAAGAGACACAGAAATTGCACCGTAATTATATTCAAAGGTCCCAATGCCGACTTAAGTACAAGAAAACTGACTCTTCTTACTGTCTATGTTTAAACCATTCCTGTGACACTAGTTATAGATTCCGATGCTTCACTTCAGGTTCACTGTATCCCTCTGACATTCTTATTGACGATGAAACACGTAAATTGCATCGGAATTCAATACAAAAGGCACAATGCCGACTGAAGTAGAAGAAGACTGGCTCTTCTTACTAACTATGTTTTGAACCATTTCTGTGACACTAGTTATAGATTCCGATGCTTCACTTCAGGTTACTGTATCCCTCTGACCTTCTTAATGACGAAGAATCACAGATATTGCATCGGAATTAAATACAAAAATCACAATGCCGACTTAAGTACAAGAAGACTGACCCTACTTACTGTCTATGATTTGAACCATTTCTGTGACACTAGTTATGGATTCCGATGCTTTCCTTCAGGTTTACTGCTTCCCTCAGACCTTCTTATTGACGAAGAAGCACAGAAATTGCATCGTAATTATATTCAAACGGCCCAATGCCGACCTAAGTACAAGAAAACTGACTCTTCTTACTGTCTATGTTTTGAACCATTCCTTAGACACTAGTTATAGATTCCGATGCTTCACTTCACGTTTACTGTATTCCTCTGACCTTCTTATTGACGATGAAACACGTAAATTGCATCGGAATTAAATACAAAAGGCACAATGCCGACTTAAGTACAAGAAGACTGAAACTTCTTACTGTCTATGTTTTGAACCTTTCCTGTGACACTAATTATAGATTCCGATGCTTCACTTCAGGTTTACTGTATCCCTCTGACTTTCGTATTGACGATGAAACACAGAAATTGCATCGGAATTAAATACAAAAGGCACAATGCCGACTTAAGTACAAAAAGACTGACTCTTCTTACTCTCTATGTTTTGAACCATTCCTGTGACACTAGTTATAGATTCCGATGCTTCACTTCAGGTTTACTGTATCCCTCTGACCTTCGTATTGACGATGAAACACAGAAATTGCACCGGAATTAAAAAAAAAATTCACAATGCCGACTTAAGTACAAAAAGACTGACTCTACTTACTGTCTATGTTTTGAATCATGCCTGTGACACTAGTTATAGATTCCGATGCTTCACTTCAGGGTTACTGTATCCTTGTGAGCTTCTTATTGACGATGAAACACAGAAATTGCATCGGAAATATATACAAAAGGCACAATGTCGACTTAAGTACAAGAAGACTGACTCTTCTTACTGTCTATGTTTTGAACCATTCCTGTGACACTAGTTATAGATTCCGATGCTTCACTTCAGGTTTACTGTATCCCTTTCACCTTCTTATTGACGATGAAACACAGAAATTGCATGTTAATTAAATACAAAAGGCACAATCCCGACTTAAGTACAAGAACACTGACTCTTCTTACTGTCATTGGTTTGAACCATTCCTGTGACACTAGTAATAGATTCCCATGGTTCACATCATGTATACTGTTTCCCTCTGACCTTCTTATTGACGATCAAACACAGAAAATTCATCGGAATTAAATACAAAAGGCACAATGCCGACTTAAGTACAAAAAGACTGACTCTTCTTACTGTCTATGTTTGAACCATTCCTGTGACACTAGTTATAGATTCCGATGCTTCACTTCAGGTTTACTGTATCCCTCTGACCTTCTTATTGACGATGAAACACGTAAATTGCATCGGAATTAAATACAAAAGGCACAATGCCGACTTAAGAACAAGAGAATGCCCCTTCTTATTGTCTATGTTTTGAACCATTCCTGTGACACTAGTTATAGATTCCGATGCTTCACTTCAGATTTACCGTATCCCTCTGAGCTTCTTATTGACGATGAAACACAGAAATTGCATCGGAATTATTTACAAAAGGCACAATGGCGACATAAGTACAAGAAGACTGACTCTTCTTACTGTCAATGTTTTGAACCATTCCTGTGACACTAGTTATAGATTCCGATGCTTCACATCAGGTTTACTGTATCCCTCTGACCTTATTATTGACGATGAAACACAGAAATTAAATCTTAATTAGATACAAAGGCACAATGCCGAATTAAGTACAAGAAGGCTGACTCTTCCTACTGTCTATGTTTTGAACCATTCCTATGACACTAGTTATAGATTCCGATGCTTCACTTTAGGTTTACTGTATCCCTCTGACGCTCTTATTGATGATGAAACACAGAAGTTGCATCCGAATTAAGTACAAAAGGCACAATTCCGACCCAAGTTAAAGAAGACTGGCGCTTCTTACTGTCTATGTTTTGAACCATATCTGTGACACTAGTTATAGTTTCGGATGCTTCCCTTCAGGTTTACTGTATCCCTCAGACCTTCTTATTGACGAAGAGACACAGAAATTGAACCGTAATTATATTCCAAAGTTCCAATGCCGACTTAAGTACAAGAAAACTGACTCTTCTTACTGTCTATGTTTAAACCATTCCTGTGACACTAGTTATAGATTCCGATGCTTCACTTCAGGTTCACTGTATCCCTCTGACATTCTTATTGACGATGAAACACGTAAATTGCATCGGAATTAAATACAAAAGGCACAATGCCGACTGAAGTAGAAGAAGACTGGCTCTTCTTACTAACTATATTTTGAACCATTTCTGTGACACTAGTTATAGATTCCGATGCTTCACTTCAGGTTTGCTGTATCCCTCTGACCTTCGTATTGACGATGAAACACAGAAATTGCATCGGAATTAAATAATAAAGGCACAAAGCCGACTTAAGTACAAGAAGACTGACTTTTCTTACTGTCTATGTTTTGAACCATTCCTGTGACACTAGTCATAGATTCTGATGCTTCACTTCAGGTTTACTGTATCCCTCTGACCTTCTTATTAACGATGAAACACAGAAATTCCATCGGAATTAAATACAAAAGGCACAATGCCGACTTAAGTACAAGATAACTGACTCTTCCTACTGACTATGTTTTGAACCATTCCGGTGACACTAGTTATAGATTCCGATGCTTCACTTCAGGTTTGCTGTATCCCTCGGACCTTCAGGTTTGCTGTATCCCTCGTACCTTCTTATTGACGATCTAACACAGAAAATTCATCGGAATTAAATACAAAAGGCACAATGCCGACTTCAGTACAAAAAGACTGACTCTTCTTACTGTCTGTGTTTTGAACCATTCCTGTGACACTAGTCATAGATTCCGATGCTTCACTTCAGGTTTACTGTATCCCTCTGACCTTCTTATTAACGATGAAACACAGAAATTGCATCGGAATTAAATACAAAAGGCACAATGCCGACTTAAGTACAAGATAACTGACTCTTCTTACTGACTATGATTTGAACCATTCCTGTGACACTAGGTATAGATTCCGATGCTTCACTTCAGGTATACTGTATCCCTCGGACGTTCGTATTGACGATGAAACACGTAAATTGCATCGGAATTAAATACAAAAGGCACAATGCCGACTCAAGTACAAGAAGACTGGCTCTTCTTACTGTCTATGTTTTGAACCATTTCTGTGACACTAGTTATAGATTCCGATGGTTCACTTCAGGTTAACTGTATCCCTTTCACCTTCTTATTGACGTTGAGACACAGTAATTGCATCTTAATTAAATACAAAAGGCACAATGCTGACTTAAGTACAAGAACACTGACTCTTCTTACTGTCTATGGTTTGAACCATTCCTGTGACACTAGTAATAGATTCCGATAATTCACTTCAGGTTTACTGTATCCCTCTGACCTTCTTATTGACGATCAAATACAGAAAATTCATCGGAATTAAATACAAAAGGCACAATGCCGGCTTAAGTACAAGATAACTGACTCTTCTTCCTGACTATGATTTGAACCATTCCTGTGACACTAGTTATAGATTCCGATGCTTTACTTCAGGTTTACTGTATCCCTCTGAGCTTCTTATTGACGATGAAACACAGAAATTGCATCGGAATTATATACAAAAGGCACAATGCCGACTTAAGGACAAGAAGACTCTCTATTCTTACTGTCTATGTTTGAATCATTCCTGTGACACTAGTTATAGATTCCGATGCTTCACTTCAGGATTACTGTATCCCTTTCACCTTTTTATTGACGATGAAACACAGAAATTGCATCTTAATTAAATACAAAAAGCACAATGGCGACTTAAGTACAAGAAGACTGCTTCTTCTTACTGTCTGTGTTTTGAACCATTTCTGTGACACTAGTTATAGATTCCGATGCTTCACTTCAGGTTACTGTATCCCTCTGACCTTCTTAATGACGAAGAATCACAGATATTGCATCGGAATTAAATACAAAAATCACAATGCCGACTTAAGTACAAGAAGACTGACCCTACTTACTGTCTATGATTTGAACCATTTCTGTGACACTAGTTATGGATTCCGATGCTTTCCTTCAGGTTTACTGCTTCCCTCAGACCTTCTTATTGACGAAGAAGCACAGAAATTGCATCGTAATTATATTCAAACGGCCCAATGCCGACCTAAGTACAAGAAAACTGACTCTTCTTACTGTCTATGTTTTGAACCATTCCTTAGACACTAGTTATAGATTCCGATGCTTCACTTCACGTTTACTGTATTCCTCTGACCTTCTTATTGACGATGAAACACGTAAATTGCATCGGAATTAAATACAAAAGGCACAATGCCGACTTAAGTACAAGAAGACTGAAACTTCTTACTGTCTATGTTTTGAACCTTTCCTGTGACACTAATTATAGATTCCGATGCTTCACTTCAGGTTTACTGTATCCCTCTGACTTTCGTATTGACGATGAAACACAGAAATTGCATCGGAATTAAATACAAAAGGCACAATGCCGACTTAAGTACAAAAAGACTGACTCTTCTTACTCTCTATGTTTTGAACCATTCCTGTGACACTAGTTATAGATTCCGATGCTTCACTTCAGGTTTACTGTATCCCTCTGACCTTCGTATTGACGATGAAACACAGAAATTGCACCGGAATTAAAAAAAAAATTCACAATGCCGACTTAAGTACAAAAAGACTGACTCTACTTACTGTCTATGTTTTGAATCATGCCTGTGACACTAGTTATAGATTCCGATGCTTCACTTCAGGGTTACTGTATCCTTGTGAGCTTCTTATTGACGATGAAACACAGAAATTGCATCGGAAATATATACAAAAGGCACAATGTCGACTTAAGTACAAGAAGACTGACTCTTCTTACTGTCTATGTTTTGAACCATTCCTGTGACACTAGTTATAGATTCCGATGCTTCACTTCAGGTTTACTGTATCCCTTTCACCTTCTTATTGACGATGAAACACAGAAATTGCATGTTAATTAAATACAAAAGGCACAATCCCGACTTAAGTACAAGAACACTGACTCTTCTTACTGTCATTGGTTTGAACCATTCCTGTGACACTAGTAATAGATTCCCATGGTTCACATCATGTATACTGTTTCCCTCTGACCTTCTTATTGACGATCAAACACAGAAAATTCATCGGAATTAAATACAAAAGGCACAATGCCGACTTAAGTACAAAAAGACTGACTCTTCTTACTGTCTATGTTTGAACCATTCCTGTGACACTAGTTATAGATTCCGATGCTTCACTTCAGGTTTACTGTATCCCTCTGACCTTCTTATTGACGATGAAACACGTAAATTGCATCGGAATTAAATACAAAAGGCACAATGCCGACTTAAGAACAAGAGAATGCCCCTTCTTATTGTCTATGTTTTGAACCATTCCTGTGACACTAGTTATAGATTCCGATGCTTCACTTCAGATTTACCGTATCCCTCTGAGCTTCTTATTGACGATGAAACACAGAAATTGCATCGGAATTATTTACAAAAGGCACAATGGCGACATAAGTACAAGAAGACTGACTCTTCTTACTGTCAATGTTTTGAACCATTCCTGTGACACTAGTTATAGATTCCGATGCTTCACATCAGGTTTACTGTATCCCTCTGACCTTATTATTGACGATGAAACACAGAAATTAAATCTTAATTAGATACAAAGGCACAATGCCGAATTAAGTACAAGAAGACTGACTCTTCCTACTGTCTATGTTTTGAACCATTCCTATGACACTAGTTATAGATTCCGATGCTTCACTTTAGGTTTACTGTATCCCTCTGACGCTCTTATTGATGATGAAACACAGAAGTTGCATCCGAATTAAGTACAAAAGGCACAATTCCGACCCAAGTTAAAGAAGACTGGCGCTTCTTACTGTCTATGTTTTGAACCATATCTGTGACACTAGTTATAGTTTCGGATGCTTCCCTTCAGGTTTACTGTATCCCTCAGACCTTCTTATTGACGAAGAGACACAGAAATTGCACCGTAATTATATTCAAAAGTTCCAATGCCGACTTAAGTACAAGAAAACTGACTCTTCTTACTGTCTATGTTTAAACCATTCCTGTGACACTAGTTATAGATTCCGATGCTTCACTTCAGGTTCACTGTATCCCTCTGACATTCTTATTGACGATGAAACACGTAAATTGCATCGGAATTAAATAATAAAGGCACAAAGCCGACTTAAGTACAAGAAGACTGACTTTTCTTACTGTCTATGTTTTGAACCATTCCTGTGACACTAGTCATAGATTCTGATGCTTCACTTCAGGTTTACTGTATCCCTCTGACCTTCTTATTAACGATGAAACACAGAAATTCCATCGGAATTAAATACAAAAGGCACAATGCCGACTTAAGTACAAGATAACTGACTCTTCCTACTGACTATGTTTTGAACCATTCCGGTGACACTAGTTATAGATTCCGATGCTTCACTTCAGGTTTGCTGTATCCCTCGGACCTTCAGGTTTGCTGTATCCCTCGTACCTTCTTATTGACGATCTAACACAGAAAATTCATCGGAATTAAATACAAAAGGCACAATGCCGACTTCAGTACAAAAAGACTGACTCTTCTTACTGTCTGTGTTTTGAACCATTCCTGTGACACTAGTCATAGATTCCGATGCTTCACTTCAGGTTTACTGTATCCCTCTGACCTTCTTATTAACGATGAAACACAGAAATTGCATCGGAATTAAATACAAAAGGCACAATGCCGACTTAAGTACAAGATAACTGACTCTTCTTACTGACTATGATTTGAACCATTCCTGTGACACTAGGTATAGATTCCGATGCTTCACTTCAGGTATACTGTATCCCTCGGACGTTCGTATTGACGATGAAACACGTAAATTGCATCGGAATTAAATACAAAAGGCACAATGCCGACTCAAGTACAAGAAGACTGGCTCTTCTTACTGTCTATGTTTTGAACCATTTCTGTGACACTAGTTATAGATTCCGATGGTTCACTTCAGGTTAACTGTATCCCTTTCACCTTCTTATTGACGTTGAGACACAGTAATTGCATCTTAATTAAATACAAAAGGCACAATGCTGACTTAAGTACAAGAACACTGACTCTTCTTACTGTCTATGGTTTGAACCATTCCTGTGACACTAGTAATAGATTCCGATAATTCACTTCAGGTTTACTGTATCCCTCTGACCTTCTTATTGACGATCAAATACAGAAAATTCATCGGAATTAAATACAAAAGGCACAATGCCGGCTTAAGTACAAGATAACTGACTCTTCTTCCTGACTATGATTTGAACCATTCCTGTGACACTAGTTATAGATTCCGATGCTTTACTTCAGGTTTACTGTATCCCTCTGAGCTTCTTATTGACGATGAAACACAGAAATTGCATCGGAATTATATACAAAAGGCACAATGCCGACTTAAGGACAAGAAGACTCTCTATTCTTACTGTCTATGTTTGAATCATTCCTGTGACACTAGTTATAGATTCCGATGCTTCACTTCAGGATTACTGTATCCCTTTCACCTTTTTATTGACGATGAAACACAGAAATTGCATCTTAATTAAATACAAAAAGCACAATGGCGACTTAAGTACAAGAAGACTGCTTCTTCTTACTGTCTATGTTTTGAACCATTCCTGTGACACTTGTTATAGATTCCGATGCTTCACTTCAGGTTTACTGCATCCCTCTGACCTTCGTATTGACGATGAAACACTGAAATTGCATCGGAATTAAATACAAAAGGCACAATACCAACTTAAGTACATGAAGACTGACTCCTCTTACTGTCTATGTTTTGAACCATTCCTGTGACACTACTTATAGATTCCGATGCTTCACTTCAGGTTTACCGTATCCCTCTGACGCTCTTATTGATGATGAAACACAGAAGTTGCATCCGAATTAAGTACAAAAGGCACAATTCCGACCCAAGTTAAAGAAGACTGGCGCTTCTTACTGTCTATGTTTTGAACCATTTCTGTGACACTAGTTATAGTTTCGGATGCTTCCCTTCAGGTTTACTGTATCCCTCAGACCTTCTTATTGACGAAGAGACACAGAAATTGCACCGTAATTATATTCAAAGGTCCCAATGCCGACTTAAGTACAAGAAAACTGACTCTTCTTACTGTCTATGTTTAAACCATTCCTGTGACACTAGTTATAGATTCCGATGCTTCACTTCAGGTTCACTGTATCCCTCTGACATTCTTATTGACGATGAAACACGTAAATTGCATCGGAATTCAATACAAAAGGCACAATGCCGACTGAAGTAGAAGAAGACTGGCTCTTCTTACTAACTATGTTTTGAACCATTTCTGTGACACTAGTTATAGATTCCGATGCTTCACTTCAGGTTACTGTATCCCTCTGACCTTCTTAATGACGAAGAATCACAGATATTGCATCGGAATTAAATACAAAAATCACAATGCCGACTTAAGTACAAGAAGACTGACCCTACTTACTGTCTATGATTTGAACCATTTCTGTGACACTAGTTATGGATTCCGATGCTTTCCTTCAGGTTTACTGCTTCCCTCAGACCTTCTTATTGACGAAGAAGCACAGAAATTGCATCGTAATTATATTCAAACGGCCCAATGCCGACCTAAGTACAAGAAAACTGACTCTTCTTACTGTCTATGTTTTGAACCATTCCTTAGACACTAGTTATAGATTCCGATGCTTCACTTCACGTTTACTGTATTCCTCTGACCTTCTTATTGACGATGAAACACGTAAATTGCATCGGAATTAAATACAAAAGGCACAATGCCGACTTAAGTACAAGAAGACTGAAACTTCTTACTGTCTATGTTTTGAACCTTTCCTGTGACACTAATTATAGATTCCGATGCTTCACTTCAGGTTTACTGTATCCCTCTGACTTTCGTATTGACGATGAAACACAGAAATTGCATCGGAATTAAATACAAAAGGCACAATGCCGACTTAAGTACAAAAAGACTGACTCTTCTTACTCTCTATGTTTTGAACCATTCCTGTGACACTAGTTATAGATTCCGATGCTTCACTTCAGGTTTACTGTATCCCTCTGACCTTCGTATTGACGATGAAACACAGAAATTGCACCGGAATTAAAAAAAAAATTCACAATGCCGACTTAAGTACAAAAAGACTGACTCTACTTACTGTCTATGTTTTGAATCATGCCTGTGACACTAGTTATAGATTCCGATGCTTCACTTCAGGGTTACTGTATCCTTGTGAGCTTCTTATTGACGATGAAACACAGAAATTGCATCGGAAATATATACAAAAGGCACAATGTCGACTTAAGTACAAGAAGACTGACTCTTCTTACTGTCTATGTTTTGAACCATTCCTGTGACACTAGTTATAGATTCCGATGCTTCACTTCAGGTTTACTGTATCCCTTTCACCTTCTTATTGACGATGAAACACAGAAATTGCATGTTAATTAAATACAAAAGGCACAATCCCGACTTAAGTGCAAGAACACTGACTCTTCTTACTGTCATTGGTTTGAACCATTCCTGTGACACTAGTAATAGATTCCCATGGTTCACATCATGTATACTGTTTCCCTCTGACCTTCTTATTGACGATCAAACACAGAAAATTCATCGGAATTAAATACAAAAGGCACAATGCCGACTTAAGTACAAAAAGACTGACTCTTCTTACTGTCTATGTTTGAACCATTCCTGTGACACTAGTTATAGATTCCGATGCTTCACTTCAGGTTTACTGTATCCCTCTGACCTTCTTATTGACGATGAAACACGTAAATTGCATCGGAATTAAATACAAAAGGCACAATGCCGACTTAAGAACAAGAGAATGCCCCTTCTTATTGTCTATGTTTTGAACCATTCCTGTGACACTAGTTATAGATTCCGATGCTTCACTTCAGATTTACCGTATCCCTCTGAGCTTCTTATTGACGATGAAACACAGAAATTGCATCGGAATTATTTACAAAAGGCACAATGGCGACATAAGTACAAGAAGACTGACTCTTCTTACTGTCAATGTTTTGAACCATTCCTGTGACACTAGTTATAGATTCCGATGCTTCACATCAGGTTTACTGTATCCCTCTGACCTTATTATTGACGATGAAACACAGAAATTAAATCTTAATTAGATACAAAGGCACAAT
Organism: Schistocerca piceifrons; assembly: GCF_021461385.2. NCBI lineage: Eukaryota > Metazoa > Arthropoda > Insecta > Orthoptera > Acrididae > Schistocerca > Schistocerca piceifrons. The sequence continues at coordinate 56,907 of NW_025727289.1, read as the reverse complement.
GCCGAATTAAGTACAAGAAGACTGACTCTTCCTACTGTCTATGTTTTGAACCATTCCTGTGACACTAGTTATAGATTCCGATGCTTCACTTTAGGTTTACTGTATCCCTCTGACGCTCTTATTGATGATGAAACACAGAAGTTGCATCCGAACTAAGTACAAAAGGCACAATTCCGACCCAAGTTAAAGAAGACTGGCGCTTCTTACTGTCTATGTTTTGAACCATATCTGTGACACTAGTTATAGTTTCGGATGCTTCCCTTCAGGTTTACTGTATCCCTCAGACCTTCTTATTGACGAAGAGACACAGAAATTGCACCGTAACTATATTCAAAAGTTCCAATGCCGACTTAAGTACAAGAAAACTGACTCTTCTTACTGTCTATGTTTAAACCATTCCTGTGACACTAGTTATAGATTCCGATGCTTCACTTCAGGTTCACTGTATCCCTCTGACATTCTTATTGACGATGAAACACGTAAATTGCATCGGAATTAAATACAAAAGGCACAATGCCGACTGAAGTAGAAGAAGACTGGCTCTTCTTACTAACTATATTTTGAACCATTTCTGTGACACTAGTTATAGATTCCGATGCTTCACTTCAGGTTTGCTGTATCCCTCTGACCTTCGTATTGACGATGAAACACAGAAATTGCATCGGAATTAAATAATAAAGGCACAAAGCCGACTTAAGTACAAGAAGACTGACTTTTCTTACTGTCTATGTTTTGAACCATTCCTGTGACACTAGTCATAGATTCTGATGCTTCACTTCAGGTTTACTGTATCCCTCTGACCTTCTTATTAACGATGAAACACAGAAATTCCATCGGAATTAAATACAAAAGGCACAATGCCGACTTAAGTACAAGATAACTGACTCTTCCTACTGACTATGTTTTGAACCATTCCGGTGACACTAGTTATAGATTCCGATGCTTCACTTCAGGTTTGCTGTATCCCTCGGACCTTCAGGTTTGCTGTATCCCTCGTACCTTCTTATTGACGATCTAACACAGAAAATTCATCGGAATTAAATACAAAAGGCACAATGCCGACTTCAGTACAAAAAGACTGACTCTTCTTACTGTCTGTGTTTTGAACCATTCCTGTGACACTAGTCATAGATTCCGATGCTTCACTTCAGGTTTACTGTATCCCTCTGACCTTCTTATTAACGATGAAACACAGAAATTGCATCGGAATTAAATACAAAAGGCACAATGCCGACTTAAGTACAAGATAACTGACTCTTCTTACTGACTATGATTTGAACCATTCCTGTGACACTAGGTATAGATTCCGATGCTTCACTTCAGGTATACTGTATCCCTCGGACGTTCGTATTGACGATGAAACACGTAAATTGCATCGGAATTAAATACAAAAGGCACAATGCCGACTCAAGTACAAGAAGACTGGCTCTTCTTACTGTCTATGTTTTGAACCATTTCTGTGACACTAGTTATAGATTCCGATGGTTCACTTCAGGTTAACTGTATCCCTTTCACCTTCTTATTGACGATGAGACACAGTAATTGCATCTTAATTAAATACAAAAGGCACAATGCTGACTTAAGTACAAGAACACTGACTCTTCTTACTGTCTATGGTTTGAACCATTCCTGTGACACTAGTAATAGATTCCGATAATTCACTTCAGGTTTACTGTATCCCTCTGACCTTCTTATTGACGATCAAATACAGAAAATTCATCGGAATTAAATACAAAAGGCACAATGCCGGCTTAAGTACAAGATAACTGACTCTTCTTCCTGACTATGATTTGAACCATTCCTGTGACACTAGTTATAGATTCCGATGCTTTACTTCAGGTTTACTGTATCCCTCTGAGCTTCTTATTGACGATGAAACACAGAAATTGCATCGGAATTATATACAAAAGGCACAATGCCGACTTAAGGACAAGAAGACTCTCTATTCTTACTGTCTATGTTTGAATCATTCCTGTGACACTAGTTATAGATTCCGATGCTTCACTTCAGGATTACTGTATCCCTTTCACCTTTTTATTGACGATGAAACACAGAAATTGCATCTTAATTAAATACAAAAAGCACAATGGCGACTTAAGTACAAGAAGACTGCTTCTTCTTACTGTCTATGTTTTGAACCATTCCTGTGACACTAGTTATAGATTCCGATGCTTCACTTCAGGTTTACTGCATCCCTCTGACCTTCGTATTGACGATGAAACACAGAAATTGCATCGGAATTAAATACAAAAGGCACAATACCAACTTAAGTACATGAAGACTGACTCCTCTTACTGTCTATGTTTTGAACCATTCCTGTGACACTACTTATAGATTCCGATGCTTCACTTCAGGTTTACCGTATCCCTCTGACGCTCTTATTGATGATGAAACACAGAAGTTGCATCCGAATTAAGTACAAAAGGCACAATTCCGACCCAAGCTAAAGAAGACTGGCGCTTCTTACTGTCTATGTTTTGAACCATTTCTGTGACACTAGTTATAGTTTCGGATGCTTCCCTTCAGGTTTACTGTATCCCTCAGACCTTCTTATTGACGAAGAGACACAGAAATTGCACCGTAATTATATTCAAAGGTCCCAATGCCGACTTAAGTACAAGAAAACTGACTCTTCTTACTGTCTATGTTTAAACCATTCCTGTGACACTAGTTATAGATTCCGATGCTTCACTTCAGGTTCACTGTATCCCTCTGACATTCTTATTGACGATGAAACACGTAAATTGCATCGGAATTCAATACAAAAGGCACAATGCCGACTGAAGTAGAAGAAGACTGGCTCTTCTTACTAACTATGTTTTGAACCATTTCTGTGACACTAGTTATAGATTCCGATGCTTCACTTCAGGTTACTGTATCCCTCTGACCTTCTTAATGACGAAGAATCACAGATATTGCATCGGAATTAAATACAAAAATCACAATGCCGACTTAAGTACAAGAAGACTGACCCTACTTACTGTCTATGATTTGAACCATTTCTGTGACACTAGTTATGGATTCCGATGCTTCCCTTCAGGTTTACTGCTTCCCTCAGACCTTCTTATTGACGAAGAAGCACAGAAATTGCATCGTAATTATATTCAAACGGCCCAATGCCGACCTAAGTACAAGAAAACTGACTCTTCTTACTGTCTATGATTTGAACCATTCCTGTGACACTAGTTATAGATTCCGATACTTCAGCTCAGGTTTACTGTCTCCCTGTGACCTTCTTATTGACGATGAAAAACAGAAATTGCATCGGAATTAATTACAAAAGGCACAATGCCGACTTATGTACAACAAAACTGACTCTTCTTACTGTCTATGTTTTGAACCATTCCTTAGACACTAGTTATAGATTCCGATGCTTCACTTCACGTTTACTGTATTCCTCTGACCTTCTTATTGACGATGAAACACGTAAATTGCATCGGAATTAAATACAAAAGGCACAATGCCGACTTAAGTACAAGAAGACTGACCCTTCTTACTGTCTATGTTTTGAACCTTTCCTGTGACACTAATTATAGATTCCGATGCTTCACTTCAGGTTTACTGTATCCCTCTGACTTTCGTATTGACGATGAAACACAGAAATTGCATCGGAATTAAATACAAAAGGCACAATGCCGACTTAAGTACAAAAAGACTGACTCTTCTTACTCTCTATGTTTTGAACCATTCCGGTGACACTAGTTATAGATTCCGATGCTTCACTTCAGGTTTACTGTATCCCTCTGACCTTCGTATTGACGATGAAACACAGAAATTGCACCGGAATTAAAAAAAAAATTCACAATGCCGACTTAAGTACAAAAAGACTGACTCTACTTACTGTCTATGTTTTGAATCATGCCTGTGACACTAGTTATAGATTCCGATGCTTCACTTCAGGGTTACTGTATCCTTGTGAGCTTCTTATTGACGATGAAACACAGAAATTGCATCGGAAATATATACAAAAGGCACAATGTCGAATTAAGTACAAGAAGACTGACTCTTCTTACTGTCTATGTTTTGAACCATTCCTGTGACACTAGTTATAGATTCCGATGCTTCACTTCAGGTTTACTGTATCGCTTTCACCTTCTTATTGACGATGAAACACAGAAATTGCATGTTAATTAAATACAAAATGCACAATCCCGACTTAAGTACAAGAACACTGACTCTTCTTACTGTCATTGGTTTGAACCATTCCTGTGACACTAGTAATAGATTCCCATGCTTCACATCATGTATACTGTTTCCCTCTGACCTTCTTATTGACGATCAAACACAGAAAATTCATCAGAATTAAATACAAAAGGCACAATGCCGACTTAAGTACAAAAAGACTGACTCTTCTTACTGTCTATGTTTGAACCATTCCTGTGACACTAGTTATAGATTCCGATGCTTCACTTCAGGTTTACTGTATCCCTCTGACCTTCTTATTGACGATGAAACACGTAAATTGCATCGGAATTATTTACAAAAGGCACAATGGCGACATAAGTACAAGAAGACTGACTCTTCTTACTGTCAATGTTTTGAACCATTCCTGTGACACTAGTTATAGATTCCGATGCTTCACATCAGGTTTACTGTATCCCTCTGACCTTATTATTGACGATGAAACACAGAAATTAAATCTTAATTAGATACAAAGGCACAATGCCGAATTAAGTACAAGAAGACTGACTCTTCCTACTGTCTATGTTTTGAACCATTCCTGTGACACTAGTTATAGATTCCGATGCTTCACTTTAGGTTTACTGTATCCCTCTGACGCTCTTATTGATGATGAAACACAGAAGTTGCATCCGAATTAAGTACAAAAGGCACAATTCCGACCCAAGTTAAAGAAGACTGGCGCTTCTTACTGTCTATGTTTTGAACCATATCTGTGACACTAGTTATAGTTTCGGATGCTTCCCTTCAGGTTTACTGTATCCCTCAGACCTTCTTATTGACGAAGAGACACAGAAATTGCACCGTAATTATATTCAAAAGTTCCAATGCCGACTTAAGTACAAGAAAACTGACTCTTCTTACTGTCTATGTTTAAACCATTCCTGTGACACTAGTTATAGATTCCGATGCTTCACTTCAGGTTCACTGTATCCCTCTGACATTCTTATTGACGATGAAACACGTAAATTGCATCGGAATTAAATACAAAAGGCACAATGCCGACTGAAGTAGAAGAAGACTGGCTCTTCTTACTAACTATATTTTGAACCATTTCTGTGACACTAGTTATAGATTCCGATGCTTCACTTCAGGTTTGCTGTATCCCTCTGACCTTCGTATTGACGATGAAACACAGAAATTGCATCGGAATTAAATAATAAAGGCACAAAGCCGACTTAAGAACAAGAAGACTGAGTTTTCTTACTGTCTATGTTTGAACCATTCCTGTGACACTAGTCATAGATTCTGATGCTTCACTTCAGGTTTACTGTATCCCTCTGACCTTCTTATTAACGATGAAACACAGAAATTGCATCGGAATTAAATACAAAAGGCACAATGCCGACTTAAGTACAAGATAACTGACTCTTCCTACTGACTATGTTTTGAACCATTCCTGTGACACTAGTTATAGATTCCGATGCTTCACTTCAGGTTTGCTGTATCCCTCGGACCTTCAGGTTTGCTGTATCCCTCGTACCTTCTTATTGACGATCTAACACAGAAAATTCATCGGAATTAAATACAAAAGGCACAATGCCGGCTTCAGTACAAAAAGACTGACTCTTCTTACTGTCTGTGTTTTGAACCATTCCTGTGACACTAGTCATAGATTCCGATGCTTCACTTCAGGTTTACTGTATCCCTCTGACCTTCTTATTAACGATGAAACACAGAAATTGCATCGGAATTAAATACAAAAGCCACAATGCCGACTTAAGTACAAGATAACTGACTCTTCTTACTGACTATGATTTGAACCATTCCTGTGACACTAGGTATAGATTCCGATGCTTCACTTCAGGTATACTGTATCCCTCGGACGTTCGTATTGACGATGAAACACGTATATTGCATCGGAATTAAATACAAAAGGCACATGCCGACTCAAGTACAAGAAGACTGGCTCTTCTTACTGTCTATGTTTTGAACCATTTCTGTGACACTAGTTATAGATTCCGATGGTTCACTTCAGGTTAACTGTATCCCTTTCACCTTCTTATTGACGATGAGACACAGTAATTGCATCTTAATTAAATACAAAAGGCACAATGCTGACTTAAGTACAAGAACACTGACTCTTCTTACTGTCTATGGTTTGAACCATTCCTGTGACACTAGTAATAGATTCCGATAATTCACTTCAGGTTTACTGTATCCCTCTGACCTTCTTATTGACGATCAAATACAGAAAATTCATCGGAATTAAATACAAAAGGCACAATGCCGGCTTAAGTACAAGATAACTGACTCTTCTTCCTGACTATGATTTGAACCATTCCTGTGACACTAGTTATAGATTCCGATGCTTTACTTCAGGTTTACTATATCCCTCTGAGCTTCTTATTGACGATGAAACACAGAAATTGCATCGGAATTATATACAAAAGGCACAATGCCGACTTAAGGACAAGAAGACTGTCTATTCTTACTGTCTATGTTTGAATCATTCCTGTGACACTAGTTATAGATTCCGATGCTTCACTTCAGGATTACTGTATCCCTTTCACCTTTTTATTGACGATGAAACACAGAAATTGCATCTTAATTAAATACAAAAAGCACAATACCAACTTAAGTACATGAAGACTGACTCCTCTTACTGTCTATGTTTTGAACCATTCCTGTGACACTACTTATAGATTCCGATGCTTCACTTCAGGTTTACCGTATCCCTCTGACGCTCTTATTGATGATGAAACACAGAAGTTGCATCCAAATTAAGTACAAAAGGCACAATTCCGACCCAAGTTAAAGAAGACTGGCGCTTCTTACTGTCTATGTTTTGAACCATTTCTGTGACACTAGTTATAGTTTCGGATGCTTCCCTTCAGGTTTTACTGTATCCCTCAGACCTTCTTATTGACGAAGAGACACAGAAATTGCACCGTAATTATATTCAAAGGTCCCAATGCCGACTTAAGTACAAGAAAACTGACTCTTCTTACTGTCTATGTTTAAACCATTCCTGTGACACTAGTTATAGATTCCGATGCTTCACTTCAGGTTCACTGTATCCCTCTGACATTCTTATTGACGATGAACACGTAAATTGCATCGGAATTCAATACAAAAGGCACAATGCCGACTGAAGTAGAAGAAGACTGGCTCTTCTTACTAACTATGTTTTGAACCATTTTTGTGACACTAGTTATAGATTCCGATGCTTCACTTCAGGTTACTGTATCCCTCTGACCTTCTTAATGACGAAGAATCACAGATATTGCATCGGAATTAAATACAAAAATCACAATGCCGACTTAAGTACAAGAAGACTGACCCTACTTACTATCTATGATTTGAACCATTCCTGTGACACTAGTTATAGATTCCGATGCTTCACTTTAGGTTTACTGTATCTCTCTGACCTTCGTATTGACAATGAAACACAGAAATTGCATCGGAATTAAATACAAAGGGCACAAAGCCGACTTAAGTACAAAAAGACTGACCCTTCTTACTGTCTATGTTTGAACCATTCCTGTGACACTAGTCATAGATTCCGATGCTTCACTTCAGGTTTACTGTATCCCTCCGACCTTCTTATTAACGATGAAACACAGAAATTGCATCGGAATTAAATACAAAAGGCACAATGCCGGCTTAAGTACGAGATAACTGACTCCTCTTAATGTCTATGTTTTGAACCATTCCTGTGACACTAGTTATAGATTCCGATGCTTCACTTCAGGTTTACTGTATCCCTCTGACGCTCTTATTGATTATGAAACACAGAAGTTGCATCCGAATTAAGTACAAAAGGCACAATTCCGACCCAAGTACAAGAAGACTGTCTCTTCTTACTGTCTATGTTGTGAACCATTCCTGTGACACTAGTTATAGATTCCGACGCTTCACTTAGGGTTTACTGTGTCCCTCTGACCTTCTTATTGACGAAGAAACACATAAATGGCATCGGAATTAAATACAAAACGCACAATGCCGACTCAAGTACAAGAAGACTGGCGCTTCTTACTGTCTATGTTTTGAACTATTCCTGTGACACTAGTTATAGATTCCGATGCTTCACTTCAGGTTTGCTGTATCCCTCGGACCTTCAGGTTTGCTGTATCCCTCGTACCTTATTATTGACGATCTAACACAGAAAATTCATCGGAATTAAATACAAAAGGTACAATGTCGACTTCAGTACAAGAACACTGACTATTCTTACTGTCTATGTTTTGAACCATTCCTGTGACACTAGTTATAGATTCCGATGCTTCACTTTAGGTTTACTGTATCCCTCTGACCTTCGTATTGACGATGAAACACAGAAATTGCATCTTAAATAAATACAAAAATCACAATGCCGACTTCAGTACATGAACACTGACTCTTCTTACTGTCTATGGTTTGAACCATTCCTGTGACACTAGTAATAGATTCCGATGCTTCACTTCAGGTTTACTGTATCCCTCTGACCTTCTTATTGACGATCAACACAGAAAATTCATCGGAATTAAATACAAAAGGCACAAAGCCGACTCAAGTACAAGAAGACTGGCTCTTCTTACTGTCTATGATTTGAACCATTCCTGTGACAGTAGTTATAGATTCCGATGCTTGACTTCAGGTTTACTGTATCCTCCTGACCTTATTGACGATGAAGCACAGAAATTGCATCGAATTATATACAAAAGGCACAATGCTGACTTAAGTACAAGAAGACTGACTCTTATTTCTGTCTATGTTTTGAACCATTCCTGTGGCACTACTTAAAGATTTCGATGCTTCACTTCAGGTTTACTGTATCCCTCAGACCTTCTTATTGACGATGAAACACAGGAATTGTATCTTAATTAAATACAAAAGGCACAATGCCGACTTCAGTACAAGAACACTAACTAATCTACGGTCTATGGTTTGAACCATTCTGTGACACTAGTTATAGATTCCGATGCTTCACTTCCGGTTTACTGTATCCTTCTGACCTTCTTATTGGCGATGTGACACAGAAATTGCATCGGAATTAAGTACAAAAGACACAATGCCGACTCAAGTACAAGAAGACTGGCTCTTCATACTGTCTATGTTTTGAACCATTTCTGTGACACTAGTTATAGATTCCGATGCTTCACTTCAGGTTTGCTGTATCCCTCGGAACTTCAGGTTTGCTGTATCCCTCGGACCTTCTTATTGACGATCAAACACAGAAAATTCATCGGAATTAAATACAAAAGGCACAATGCCGGCTCAAGTACAAGAAGACTGGCTCTTCTTACTGGCTATGTTTTAACCTTTCCTGTGACGCTAGTTATAGATTCCGATGCTTCACTTCAGGTTTACTGTATCCCTCTGACCTACTTATTGACGATGAAACACGTAAATTGCATCGGAATGATATACAAAGGGCACAATGCCGACTTAAGCACAAGAAGACTGACTCTTCTTACTGTCTATGTTTTGAACCATTCCTGTGACACTACTTAAAGATTTCGATGCTTCGCTTCAGGTTTACTGTATCCCTCTGCATTGCTGTTACACTAGTTATAGATTCCGATGCTTCACTTCAGGTTTACTGTATCCCTCTGACCTTGTTATTGACGATGAAACACGTAATTGCATCGGAATTAAATACAAAAGGCACAATGCCGACTTCAGTACAAGAACACTAACCATCTTACTGTCTATGGTTTGAACCATTCCTGTGACACTAGTTATAGATTCCGATGCTTCACTTCAGGTTTACTGTATCCCTCTGACCTACCTATTGACGATGAAACACGTAAATTGCATCGGAATCATATACAAAGGGCACAATGCCGACTTAAGCACAAGAAGACTGACTCTTCTTACTGTCTATGCTTTGAACAAATTCTGTGACACTAGTTATAGATTCCGATGCTTCACTTCAGGTTTACTGTATCCAGCTGACCTTATTGACGATGAAGCACAGAAATTGCATCGGAATTATATACAAAAGGCACAATGCTGACTTAAGTACAAGAAGACTGACTCTTCTTTCTGTCTATGTTTTGAACCATTCCTGTGGCACTACTTAAAGATTTCGATGCTTCACTTCAGGTTTACTGTATCCCTCAGACCTTCTTATTGACGATGAAACACAGGAATTGTATCTTAATTAAATACAAAAGGCACAATGCCGACTTCAGTACAAGAACACTAACTAATCTACGGTCTATGGTTTGAACCATTTCTGTGACACTAGTTATAGATTCCGATGCTTCACTTCAGGTTTACAGTATCCCTCTGACCTTCTTATTAGCGATGAAACACAGAAATTGCATCGGAATTAAATACAAAAGGCACAGTGCCGACTTAAGTACAAGATAACTGACTCTTCTTACTGACTATGTTTTGAACCATTCCTGAGACACTAGTTATAGATTCCGATGCTTCACTTCAGGTTTGCTGTATCCCTCGGACCTTCAGGTTTGCTGTATCCCTCGGACCTTCTTATTGACGATCAAACACAGAAAATTCATCGGAAATAAATACAAAAGGCACAATGCCGACTTCAGTACAGGAACACTGACTATTCTTACTGTCTATGTTTTGAACCATTCCTGTGACACTAGTTATAGATTCCGATGCTTCACTTCAGGTTTACTGTATCCCTCTGACCTTCTTATTGACGATCAAACACAGAAAATTCATCGGAATTAAATACAAAAGGCACAAAGCCGACTCAAGTACAAGAAGACTGGCTCTTCTTACTGTCTATGATTTGAACCATTCCTGTGACAGTAGTTATAGATTCCGATGCTTGACTTCAGGTTTACTGTATCCTCCTGACCTTATTGACGATGAAGCACAGAAATTGCATCGGAATTATATACAAAAGGCACAATGCTGACTTAAGTACAAGAAGACTGACTCTTATTTCTGTCTATGTTTTGAACCATTCCTGTGGCACTACTTAAAGATTTCGATGCTTCACTTCAGGTTTACTGTATCCCTCAGACCTTCTTATTGACGATGAAACACAGGAATTGTATCTTAATTAAATACAAAAGGCACAATGCCGACTTCAGTACAAGAACACTAACTAATCTACGGTCTATGGTTTGAACCATTTCTGTGACACTAGTTATAGATTCCGATGCTTCACTTCCGGTTTACTGTATCCTTCTGACCTTCTTATTGGCGATGTGACACAGAAATTGCATCGGAATTAAGTACAAAAGACACAATGCCGACTCAAGTACAAGAAGACTGGCTCTTCATACTGTCTATGTTTTGAACCATTTCTGTGACACTAGTTATAGATTCCGATGCTTCACTTCAGGTTTGCTGTATCCCTCGGAACTTCAGGTTTGCTGTATCCCTCGGACCTTCTTATTGACGATCAAACACAGAAAATTCATCGGAATTAAATACAAAAGGCACAATGCCGGCTCAAGTACAAGAAGACTGGCTCTTCTTACTGGCTATGTTTTAACCTTTCCTGTGACGCTAGTTATAGATTCCGATGCTTCACTTCAGGTTTACTGTATCCCTCTGACCTACTTATTGACGATGAAACACGTAAATTGCATCGGAATGATATACAAAGGGCACAATGCCGACTTAAGCACAAGAAGACTGACTCTTCTTACTGTCTATGTTTTGAACCATTCCTGTGACACTACTTAAAGATTTCGATGCTTCGCTTCAGGTTTACTGTATCCCTCTGCATTGCTGTTACACTAGTTATAGATTCCGATGCTTCACTTCAGGTTTACTGTATCCCTCTGACCTTGTTATTGACGATGAAACACGTAATTGCATCGGAATTAAATACAAAAGGCACAATGCCGACTTCAGTACAAGAACACTAACCATCTTACTGTCTATGGTTTGAACCATTCCTGTGACACTAGTTATAGATTCCGATGCTTCACTTCAGGTTTACTGTATCCCTCTGACCTACCTATTGACGATGAAACACGTAAATTGCATCGGAATCATATACAAAGGGCACAATGCCGACTTAAGCACAAGAAGACTGACTCTTCTTACTGTCTATGCTTTGAACAAATTCTGTGACACTAGTTATAGATTCCGATGCTTCACTTCAGGTTTACTGTATCCAGCTGACCTTATTGACGATGAAGCACAGAAATTGCATCGGAATTATATACAAAAGGCACAATGCTGACTTAAGTACAAGAAGACTGACTCTTCTTTCTGTCTATGTTTTGAACCATTCCTGTGGCACTACTTAAAGATTTCGATGCTTCACTTCAGGTTTACTGTATCCCTCAGACCTTCTTATTGACGATGAAACACAGGAATTGTATCTTAATTAAATACAAAAGGCACAATGCCGACTTCAGTACAAGAACACTAACTAATCTACGGTCTATGGTTTGAACCATTTCTGTGACACTAGTTATAGATTCCGATGCTTCACTTCAGGTTTACAGTATCCCTCTGACCTTCTTATTAGCGATGAAACACAGAAATTGCATCGGAATTAAATACAAAAGGCACAGTGCCGACTTAAGTACAAGATAACTGACTCTTCTTACTGACTATGTTTTGAACCATTCCTGAGACACTAGTTATAGATTCCGATGCTTCACTTCAGGTTTGCTGTATCCCTCGGACCTTCAGGTTTGCTGTATCCCTCGGACCTTCTTATTGACGATCAAACACAGAAAATTCATCGGAAATAAATACAAAAGGCACAATGCCGACTTCAGTACAGGAACACTGACTATTCTTACTGTCTATGTTTTGAACCATTCCTGTGACACTAGTTATAGATTCCGATGCTTCACTTAGGGTTTACTGTATCCCTCTGACCTTCTTATTGACGATGTAACACAGAAATTGAATCGGAATTAAATACAAAAGCACAATGCCGACTCAAGTACAAGAAGACTGGCTCTTCTTACTGTCTATGTTTTGAACCATTCCTGTGACACTAGTTATAGATTTCGATGCTTCACTTCAGGTTTACTGTATCTCTCTGACCTTCGTATTGACGATGAAACACAGAAATTGCATCTTAATTAAATACAAAAAGCACAATTGCGACTTAAGTACAAGAAGACTGCTTCTTCTTACTGTCTATGCTTTGAACCATTCCTGTGACACTACTTAAAGATTTCGATGCTTCACTTCAGGTTTACTGTATCCCTCTGCATTGCTGTTACACTAGTTATAGATTCCGATGCTTCACTTCAGGTTTACTGTATCCCTCTGACCTTGTTATTGACGATGAAACACGTAATTGCATCGGAATTAAATACAAAAGGCACAATGCCGACTTCAGTACAAGAACACTAACCATCTTACTGTCTATGTTTTGAACCATTCCTGTGACACTAGTCATAGATTCCGATGCTTCACTTCAGGTTTACAGTATCCCTCTGACCTTCTTATTAGCGATGAAACACAGAAATTGCATCGGAATTAAATACAAAAGGCACAATGCCGACTTAAGTACAAGATAACTGACTCTTCTTACTGACTATGTTTTGAACCATTCCTGAGACACTAGTTATAGATTCCGATGCTTCACTTCAGGTTTGCTGTATCCCTCGGACCTTCAGGTTTGCTGTATCCCTCGGACCTTCTTATTGACGATCAAACACAGAAAATTCATCGGAAATAAATACAAAAGGCACAATGCCGACTTCAGTACAGGAACACTGACTATTCTTACTGTCTATGATTTGAACCATTCCTGTGACACTAGTTATAGATTCTGATGCTTCACTTCAGGTTTACTGTATCCCTCTGACCTTATTATTGACGATGAAACACAAACATTGCATCTTAATTAAATACAAAAGGCACAATGCCGACTTCAGTACAAGAACACTGACTTTTCTTACTGTCTATGGTTTGAACCATTCCTATGACACTAGTTATAGATTCCGATGCTTCACTTCAGGTTTGCTGTATCCCTCGGACCTATAGGTTTGCTGTTTCCCTCGGACTTTCTTATTGACGATCAAATACAGAAAATTCATCGGAATTAAATACAAAGGGCACAATGCCGACTTCAGTACAAGAACACTGACTATTCTTACTGTCTATGATTTGAACCATTCCTGTGACACAAGTTATAGATTCTGATGCTTCACTTCAGGTTTATTGCATCCCTCTGACCTTCGTATTGACGATGAAACACAGAAGTTGCATCGGAATTAAATACAAAAAGCACAATTGCGACTTAAGTACATGAAGACTGACTCCTCTTACTGTCTATGTTTTGAACCATTCCTGTGACACTACTTATAGATTCCGATGCTTCACTTCAGGTTTACTGTATCCCTCTGACGCTCTTATTGATTATGAAACACAGAAGTTGCATCCGAATTAAGTACAAAAGGCACAATTCCGACCCAAGTACAAGAAGACTGGCTCTTCTTACTGTCTATGTTGTGAACCATTCCTGTGACACTAGTGATAGATTCCGACGCTTCACTTAGGGTTTACTGTGTCCCTCTGACCTTCTTATTGACGAAGAAACACATATATTGCATCGGAATTAAATACAAAACGCACAATGCCGACTCAAGTACAAGAAGACTGGCGCTTCTTACTGTCTATGTTTTGAACCATCTCTGTGACACTAGTTATAGTTTCGGATGCTTCCCTTCAGGTTTACTGTATCCCTCAGACCTTCTTATTGACGAAGAGACACAGAAATTGCACCGTAATTATATTCAAAAGACCCAATGCCGACTTAAGTACAAGAAAACTGACTCTTCTTACTGTCTATGTTTAAACCATTCCTGTGACACTAGTTATAGATTCCGATGCTTCACTTCAGGTTTACTGTATCCCTGTGACCTTCTTATTGACGATGAAACACAGAAATTGCATCGGAGTTAAATACAAAAGGCACAATGCCGACTTAAGTACAAGAAAACTGACTCTTCTTACTGTCTATGTTTTGAACCATTCCTGTGACACTAGTTATAGATTCCGATGCTTCACTTCAGGTTTACTGTATCCCTCTGACCTTCTTATTGACGATGAAATACGTAAATTGCATCGGAATTAAATACAAAAGGCACAATGTCGACTTAAGTACAAGAAGACTGACCCTTCTTATTGTCTATGTTTTGAACGATTCCTGTGACACTAGTTATAGATTCCGATGCTTCTCTGCAGGTTTACTGTATCCCTCTGACCTTCTTATTAACGATGAAAGACAGAAATTGCATCGGAATTAAATACAAAAGGCACAATGGCGACTTAAGTACAAGAAGACTGGCTCTTCTTACTAACTATGCTATGAACCATTTCTGTGACACTAGTTATAGGTTCCGATGCTTCACTTCAGGTTTACTGTATCCATCTGACCTTCTTATTAACGATGAAACACAGAAATTGCATCGGAATTAAATACAAAAGGCACAATGCCGACTTAAGTACAAGATAACTGACTCTTCTTACTGACTATGTTTTGAACCATTCCTGAGACACTAGTTATAGATTCCGATGCTTCACTTCAGGTTTGCTGTATCCCTCGGACCTTCAGGTTTGCTGTATCCCTCGGACCTTCTTATTGACGATCAAACACAGAAAATTCATCGGAATTAAATACAAAAGGCACAATGCCGGCTCAAGTACAAGAAGACTGGCTCTTCTTACTGGCTATGTTTTAACCTTTCCTGTGACGCTAGTTATAGATTCCGATGCTTCACTTCAGGTTTACTGTATCCCTCTGACCTACTTATTGACGATGAAACACGTAAATTGCATCGGAATGATATACAAAGGGCACAATGCCGACTTAAGCACAAGAAGACTGACTCTTCTTACTGTCTATGTTTTGAACCATTCCTGTGACACTACTTAAAGATTTCGATGCTTCGCTTCAGGTTTACTGTATCCCTCTGCATTGCTGTTACACACTAGTTATAGATTCCGATGCTTCACTTCAGGTTTACTGTATCCCTCTGACCTTGTTATTGACGATGAAACACGTAATTGCATCGAATTAAATACAAAAGGCACAATGCCGACTTCAGTACAAGAACACTAACCATCTTACTGTCAATGGTTTGAACCATTCCTGTGACACTAGTTATAGATTCCGATGCTTCACTTCAGGTTTACTGTATCCCTCTGACCTACCTATTGACGATGAACACGTAAATTGCATCGGAATCATATACAAAGGGCACAATGCCGACTTAAGCACAAGAAGACTGACTCTTCTTACTGTCTATGCTTTGAACAAATTCTGTGACACTAGTTATAGATTCCGATGCTTCACTTCAGTTTGCTGTATCCCTCGGACCTTCAGGTTTGCTGTATCCCTCGTACCTTCTTATTGACGATCTAACACAGAAAATTCATCGGAATTAAATACAAAAGGCACAATGCCGACTTAAGTACAAGATAACTGACTCTTCTTACTGACTATGTTTTGAACCATTCCTGAGACACTAGTTATAGATTCCGATGCTTCACTTCAGGTTTGCTGTATCACCTCGGACCTTCAGGTTTGCTGTATCCCTCGGACCTTCTTATTGACGATCAAACACAGAAAATTCATCGGAAATAAATACAAAAGGCACAATGCCGACTTCAGTACAGGAACACTGACTATTCTTACTGTCTATGTTTTGAACCATTCCTGTGACACTAGTTATAGATTCCGATGCTTCACTTCAGGTTTACTGTATCCCTCTGACCCTTCTTATTGACGATGTAACACAGAAATTGAATCGGAATTAAATACAAAAGGCACAATTCCGACCCAAGTACAAGAAAACTGGCTCTTCTTACTGTCTATGTTGCGAACCATTCCTGTGACACTAGTGATAGATTCCGACGCTTCACTTAGGGTTTACTGTGTCCCTCCTGACCTTCTTATTGACGAAGAAACACATAAATTGCATCGGAATTAAATACAAAACGCACAATGCCGACTCAAGTACAAGAAGACTGGCGCTTCTTACTGTCTATGTTTTGAACCATCTCTGTGACACTAGTTATAGTTTCGGATTCTTCCCTTCAGGTTTACTGTATCCCTCAGACCTTCTTATTGACGAAGAGACACAGAAATTGCACCGTAATTATATTCAAAAGACCCAATGCCGACTTAAGTACAAGAAAACTGACTCTTCTTACTGTCTATGTTTAAACCATTCCTGTGACACTAGTTATAGATTCCGATGCTTCACTTCAGGTTTACTGTATCCCTGTGACCTTCTTATTGACGATGAAACACAGAAATTGCATCGGAGTTACAATACAAAAAGGCACAATGCCGACTTAAGTACAAGAAAAACTGACTCTTCTTACTGTCTATGTTTTGAACCATTCCTGTGACACTAGTTATAGATTCCGATGCTTCACTTCAGGTTTACTGTATCCCTCTGACCTTCTTATTGACGATGAAATACGTAAATTGCATCGGAATTAAATACAAAAGGCACAATGTCGACTTAAGTACAAGAAGACTGACCCTTCTTATTGTCTATGTTTTGAACGATTCCTGTGACACTAGTTATAGATTCCGATGCTTCTCTGCAGGTTTACTGTATCCCTCTGACCTTCTTATTAACGATGAAAGACAGAAATTGCATCGGAAATTAATTACAAAAGGCACAATGGCGACTTAAGTACAAGAAGACTGGCTCTTCTTACTAACTATGCTATGAACCATTTCTGTGACACTAGTTATAGGTTCCGATGCTTCACTTCAGGTTTACTGTATCCATCTGACCTTCTTATTAACGATGAAACACAGAAATTGCATCGGAATTAAATACAAAAGGCACAATGCCGACTTAAGTTACAAGATAACTGACTCTTCTTACTGACTATGTTTTGAACCATTCCTGAGACACTAGTTATAGATTCCGATGCTTCACTTCAGGTTTGCTGTATCCCTCGGACCCTTCAGGTTTGCTGTATCCCTCGGACCTTCTTATTGACGATCAAACACAGAAAATTCATCGGAATTAAATACAAAAGGCACAATGCCGGCTCAAGGTACAAGAAGACTGGCTCTTCTTACTGGCTATGTTTTTAACCTTTCCTGTGACGCTAGTTATAGATTCCGATGCTTCACTTCAGGTTTACTGTATCCCTCTGACCTACTTATTGACGATGAAACACGTAAATTGCATCGGAATGATATACAAAGGGCACAATGCCGACTTAAGCACAAGAAGACTGACTCTTCTTACTGTCTAATGTTTTGAACCATTCCTGTGACACTACTTAAAGATTTCGATGCTTCGCTTCAGGTTTACTGTATCCCCTCTGCATTGCTGTTACACTAGTTATAGATTCGATGCTTCACTTCAGGTTTACTGTATCCCTCTGACCTTGTTATTGACGATGAAACACGTATTGCATCGGAATTAAATACAAAAGGCACAATGCCGACTTCAGTACAAGAACACTAACCATCTTACTGTCTATGGTTTGAACCATTCCTGTGACACTAGTTATAGATTGCGATGCTTCACCTTCAGGTTTACTGTATCCCTCTGACCCTACCTATTGACGATGAAACACGTAAATTGCATCGGAATCATATACAAAGGGCACAATGCCGACTTAAGCACAAGAAGACTGACTCTTCTTACTGTCCTATGCTTTGAACAAATTCTGTGACACTAGTTATTAGATTCCGATGCTTCACTTCAGGTTTGCTGTATCCCTCGGACCTTCAGGTTTGCTGTATCCCTCGGACCTTCTTATTGACGATCAAACACAGAAAATTCATGGGAAATAAATACAAAAGGCACAATGCCGACTTCAGTACAGGAACACTGACCTATTCTTACTGTCCATGTTTTGAACCATTCCTGTGACACTAGTTATAGATTCCCGATGCTTCACTTCAGGTTTACTGTATCCCTCTGACCTTATTATTGACGATGAAACACAAACATTGCATCTTAATTAATTACAAAAGGCACAATGCCGACTTCAGTACAAGGAACACTGACTTTCCTATGACACTAGTTATAGATTCCGATGCTTCACTTCAGGTTTGCTGTATACCTCGGACCTATAGGTTTGCTGTTTCCCTCGGACTTTCTTATTGACGATCAAATACAGAAAATTCATCGGAATTAAATACAAAGGGCACAATGCCCGACTTCAGTACAAGAACACTGACTATTCTTACTGTCTATGATTTGAACCATTCCTGTGACACTAGTTATAGAATCTGATGCTTCACTTCAGGTTTATTGCATCCCTCTGACCTTCGTATTGACGATGAAACACAGAAATTGCATCGGAATTAAAATACAAAAGGCACAATTGCGACTTAAGTACAAGAAGACTGACTCCTCTTACTGTCTATGTTTTGAACCATTCCTGTGACACTACTTATAGATTCCGATGCTTCACTTCAGGTTTACTGTATCCCTGTGACCTTCTTATTGACGATGAAACACAGAAATTGCATCGGAGTTAAATACAAAAGGCACAATGCCGACTTAAGTACAAGAAAACTGACTCTTCTTACTTTCTATGTTTTGAACCATTCCTGTGACACTAGTTATAGATTCCGATGCTTCACTTCAGGTTTACTGTATCCCTCTGACCTTCTTATTGACGATGAAATACGTAAATTGCATCGGAATTAAATACAAAAGGCACAATGTCGACTTAAGTACAAGAAGACTGACCCTTCTTATTGTCTATGTTTTGAACGATTCCTGTGACACTAGTTATAGATTCCGATGCTTCTCTGCAGGTTTACTGTATCCCTCTGACCTTCTTATTAACGATGAAAGACAGAAATTGCATCGGAATTAAATACAAAAGGCACAATGGCGACTTAAGTACAAGAAGACTGGCTCTTCTTACTAACTATGCTATGAACCATTTCTGTGACACTAGTTATAGGTTCCGATGCTTCACTTCAGGTTTACTGTATCCATCTGACCTTCTTATTAACGATGAAACACAGAAATTGCATCGGAATTAAATACAAAAGGCACAATGCCGACTTAAGTACAAGATAACTGACTCTTCTTACTGACTATGTTTTGAACCATTCCTGAGACACTAGTTATAGATTCCGATGCTTCACTTCAGGTTTGCTGTATCCCTCGGACCTTCAGGTTTGCTGTATCCCTCGGACCTTCTTATTGACGATCAAACACAGAAAATTCATCGGAATTAAATACAAAAGGCACAATGCCGGCTCAAGTACAAGAAGACTGGCTCTTCTTACTGGCTATGTTTTAACCTTTCCTGTGACGCTAGTTATAGATTCCGATGCTTCACTTCAGGTTTACTGTATCCCTCTGACCTACTTATTGACGATGAAACACGTAAATTGCATCGGAATGATATACAAAGGGCACAATGCCGACTTAAGCACAAGAAGACTGACTCTTCTTACTGTCTATGCTTTGAACAAATTCTGTGACACTAGTTATAGATTCCGATGCTTCACTTCAGGTTTGCTGTATCCCTCGGACTTTCAGGTTTGCTGTATCCCTCGTACCTTCTTATTGACGATCTAACACAGAAAATTCATCGGAATTAAATACAAAAGGCACAATGCCGACTTCAGTACAAAAAGACTGACTCTTCTTACTGTCTATGTTTTGAACCATTCCTGTGACACTAGTCATAGATTCCGATGCTTCACTTCAGGTTTACAGTATCCCTCTGACCTTCTTATTAGCGATGAAACACAGAAATTGCATCGGAATTAAATACAAAAGGCACAATGCCGACTTAAGTACAAGATAACTGACTCTTCTTACTGACTATGTTTTGAACCATTCCTGAGACACTAGTTATAGATTCCGATGCTTCACTTCAGGTTTGCTGTATCCCTCGGACCTTCAGGTTTGCTGTATCCCTCGGACCTTCTTATTGACGATCAAACACAGAAAATTCATCGGAAATAAATACAAAAGGCACAATGCCGACTTCAGTACAGGAACACTGACTATTCTTACTGTCTATGTTTTGAACCATTCCTGTGACACTAGTTATAGATTCCGATGCTTCACTTCAGGTTTACTGTATCCCTCTGACCTTCTTATTGACGATGTAACACAGAAATTGAATCGGAATTAAATACAAAAGCACAATGCCGACTCAAGTACAAGAAGACTGGCTCTTCTTACTGTCTATGTTTTGAACCATTCCTGTGATACTAGTTATAGATTTCGATGCTTCACTTCAGGTTTACTGTATCTCTCTGACCTTCGTATTGACGATGAAACACAGAAATTGCATCTTAATTAAATACAAAAAGCACAATTGCGACTTAAGTACAAGAAGACTGCTTCTTCTTACTGTCTATGTTTTGAACCATTCCTGTGACACTACTTAAAGATTTCGATGCTTCACTTCAGGTTTACTGTATCCCTCTGCATTGCTGTTACACTAGTTATAGATTCCGATGCTTCACTTCAGGTTTACTGTATCCCTCTGACCTTGTTATTGACGATGAAACACGTAATTGCATCGGAATTAAATACAAAAGGCACAATGCCGACTTCAGTACAAGAACACTAACCATCTTACTGTCTATGGTTTGAACCATTCCTGTGACACTAGTTATAGATTGCGATGCTTCACTTCAGGTTTACTGTATCCCTCTGACCTACCTATTGACGATGAAACACGTAAATTGCATCGGAATCATATACAAAGGGCACAATGCCGACTTAAGCACAAGAAGACTGACTCTTCTTACTGTCTATGCTTTGAACAAATTCTGTGACACTAGTTATAGATTCCGATGCTTCACTTCAGGTTTGCTGTATCCCTCGGACCCTCAGGTTTGCTGTATCCCTCGTACCTTCTTATTGACGATCTAACACAGAAAATTCATCGGAATTAAATACAAAAGGCACAATGCCGACTTCAGTACAAAAAGACAGACTCTTCTTACTGTCTATGTTTTGAACCATTCCTGTGACACTAGTCATAGATTCCGATGCTTCACTTCAGGTTTACAGTATCCCTCTGACCTTCTTATTAACGATGAAACACAGAAATTGCATCGGAATTAAATACAAAAGGCACAATGCCGACTTAAGTACAAGATAACTGACTCTTCTTACTGACTATGTTTTGAACCATTCCTGTGACACTAGTTATAGATTCCGATGCTTCACTTCAGGTTTGCTGTATCCCTCGGACCTTCAGGTTTGCTGTATCCCTCGGACCTTCTTATTGACGATCAAACACAGAAAATTCATGGGAAATAAATACAAAAGGCACAATGCCGACTTCAGTACAGGAACACTGACTATTCTTACTGTCTATGTTTTGAACCATTCCTGTGACACTAGTTATAGATTCCGATGCTTCACTTCAGGTTTACTGTATCCCTCTGACCTTATTATTGACGATGAAACACAAACATTGCATCTTAATTAATTACAAAAGGCACAATGCCGACTTCAGTACAAGAACACTGACTTTCCTATGACACTAGTTATAGATTCCGATGCTTCACGTCAGGTTTGCTGTATCCCTCGGACCTATAGGTTTGCTGTTTCCCTCGGACTTTCTTATTGACGATCAAATACAGAAAATTCATCGGAATTAAATACAAAGGGCACAATGCCGACTTCAGTACAAGAACACTGACTATTCTTACTGTCTATGATTTGAACCATTCCTGTGACACTAGTTATAGATTCTGATGCTTCACTTCAGGTTTATTGCATCCCTCTGACCTTCGTATTGACGATGAAACACAGAAATTGCATCGGAATTAAATACAAAAGGCACAATTGCGACTTAAGTACAAGAAGACTGACTCCTCTTACTGTCTATGTTTTGAACCATTCCTGTGACACTACTTATAGATTCCGATGCTTCACTTCAGGTTTACTGTATCCCTGTGACCTTCTTATTGACGATGAAACACAGAAATTGCATCGGAGTTAAATACAAAAGGCACAATGCCGACTTAAGTACAAGAAAACTGACTCTTCTTACTTTCTATGTTTTGAACCATTCCTGTGACACTAGTTATAGATTCCGATGCTTCACTTCAGGTTTACTGTATCCCTCTGACCTTCTTATTGACGATGAAATACGTAAATTGCATCGGAATTAAATACAAAAGGCACAATGTCGACTTAAGTACAAGAAGACTGACCCTACTTATTGTCTATGTTTTGAACGATTCCTGTGACACTAGTTATAGATTCCGATGCTTCTCTGCAGGTTTACTGTATCCCTCTGACCTTCTTATTAACGATGAAAGACAGAAATTGCATCGGAATTAAATACAAAAGGCACAATGGCGACTTAAGTACAAGAAGACTGGCTCTTCTTACTAACTATGCTATGAACCATTTCTGTGACACTAGTTATAGGTTCCGATGCTTCACTTCAGGTTTACTGTATCCATCTGACCTTCTTATTAACGATGAAACACAGAAATTGCATCGGAATTAAATACAAAAGGCACAATGCCGACTTAAGTACAAGATAACTGACTCTTCTTACTGACTATGTTTTGAACCATTCCTGAGACACTAGTTACAGATTCCGATGCTTCACTTCAGGTTTGCTGTATCCCTCGGACCTTCAGGTTTGCTGTATCCCTCGGACCTTCTTATTGACGATCAAACACAGAAAATTCATCGGAATTAAATACAAAAGGCACAATGCCGGCTCAAGTACAAGAAGACTGGCTCTTCTTACTGGCTATGTTTTAACCTTTCCTGTGACGCTAGTTATAGATTCCGATGCTTCACTTCAGGTTTACTGTATCCCTCTGACCTACTTATTGACGATGAAACACGTAAATTGCATCGGAATGATATACAAAGGGCACAATGCCGACTTAAGCACAAGAAGACTGACTCTTCTTACTGTCTATGTTTTGAACCATTCCTGTGACACTACTTAAAGATTTCGATGCTTCGCTTCAGGTTTACTGTATCCCTCTGCATTGCTGTTACACTAGTTATAGATTCCGATGCTTCACTTCAGGTTTACTGTATCCCTCTGACCTTGTTATTGACGATGAAACACGTAATTGCATCGGAATTAAATACAAAAGGCACAATGCCGACTTCAGTACAAGAACACTAACCATCTTACTGTCTATGGTTTGAACCATTCCTGTGACACTAGTTATAGATTCCGATGCTTCACTTCAGGTTTACTGTATCCCTCTGACCTACCTATTGACGATGAAACACGTAAATTGCATCGGAATCATATACAAAGGGCACAATGCCGACTTAAGCACAAGAAGACTGACTCTTCTTACTGTCTATGCTTTGAACAAATTCTGTGACACTAGTTATAGATTCCGATGCTTCACTTCAGGTTTGCTGTATCCCTCGGACCTTCAGGTTTGCTGTATCCCTCGTACCTTCTTATTGACGATCTAACACAGAAAATTCATCGGAATTAAATACAAAAGGCACAATGCCGACTTCAGTACAAAAAGACTGACTCTTCTTACTGTCTATGTTTTGAACCATTCCTGTGACACTAGTCATAGATTCCGATGCTTCACTTCAGGTTTACAGTATCCCTCTGACCTTCTTATTAGCGATGAAACACAGAAATTGCATCGGAATTAAATACAAAAGGCACAATGCCGTCTTAAGTACAATAACACTAACCATCTTACTGTCTATGGTTTGAACCATTCCTGTGACACTAGTTATAGATTGCGATGCTTCACTTCAGGTTTACTGTATCCCTCTGACCTACCTATTGACGATGTAACACAGAAATTGAATCGGAATTAAATACAAAAGCACAATGCCGACTCAAGTACAAGAAGACTGGCTCTTCTTACTGTCTATGTTTTGAACCATTCCTGTGACACTAGTTATAGATTTCGATGCTTCACTTCAGGTTTACTGTATCTCTCTGACCTTCGTATTGACGATGAAACACAGAAATTGCATCGGAATCATATACAAAGGGCACAATGCCGACTTAAGCACAAGAAGACTGACTCTTCTTACTGTCTATGCTTTGAACAAATTCTGTGACACTAGTTATAGATTCCGATGCTTCACTTCAGGTTTACTGTATCCCTCTGACCTTGTTATTGACGATGAAACACGTAATTGCTTCGGAATTAAATACAAAAGGCACAATGCCGACTTCAGTACAAGAACACTAACCATCTTACTGTCTATGGTTTGAACCATTCCTGTGACACTAGTTATAGATTGCGATGCTTCACTTCAGGTTTACTGTATCCCTCTGACCTACCTATTGACGATGAAACACGTAAATTGCATCGGAATCATATACAAAGGGCACAATGCCGACTTAAGCACAAGAAGACTGACTCTTCTTACTGTCTATGCTTTGAACAAATTCTGTGACACTAGTTATAGATTCCGATGCTTCACTTTAGGTTTGCTGTATCCCTCGGACCCTCAGGTTTGCTGTATCCCTCGTACCTTCTTATTGACGATCTAACACAGAAAATTCATCGGAATTAAATACAAAAGGCACAATGCCAACTTAAGTACAAGATAACTGACTCTTTTTACTGACTATGTTTTGAACCATTCCTGTGACACTAGTTATAGATTCCGATGCTTCACTTCAGGTTTGCTGTATTCCTCGGACCTTCAGGTTTGCTGTATCCCTCGGACCTTCTTATTGACGATCAAACACAGAAAATTCATCGGAAATAAATACAAAAGGCACAATGCCGACTTCAGTACAGGAACACTGACTATTCTTACTGTCTATGTTTTGAACCATTCCTGTGACACTAGTTATAGATTCCGATGCTTCACTTCAGGTTTACTGTATCCCTCTGACCTTATTATTGACGATGAAACACAAACATTGCATCTTAATTAAATACAAAAGGCACAATGACGACTTCAGTACAAGAACACTGACTTTTCTTACTGTCTATGGTTTGAACCATTCCTATGACACTAGTTATAGATTCCGATGCTTCACTTCAGGTTTGCTGTATCCCTCGGACCTATAGGTTTGCTGTTTCCCTCGGACTTTCTTATTGACGATCAAATACAGAAAATTCATCGGAATTAAATACAAAGGGCACAATGCCGACTTCAGTACAAGAACACTGGCTATTCTTACTGTCTATGATTTGAACCATTCCTGTGACACTAGTTATAGATTCTGATGCTTCACTTCAGGTTTATTGCATCCCTCTGACCTTCGTATTGACGATGAAACACAGAAATTGCATCGGAATTAAATACAAAAGGCACAATTGCGACTTAAGTACAAGAAGACTGACTCCTCTTACTGTCTATGTTTTGAACCATTCCTGTGACACTATTTATAGATTCCGATGCTTCACTTCAGGTTTACTGTATCCCTCTGACGCTCTTATTGATTATGAAACACAGAAGTTGCATCCGAATTAAGTACAAAAGGCACAATTCCGACCCAAGTACAAGAAGACTGGCTCTTCTTACTGTCTATGTTGTGAACCATTCCTGTGACACTAGTGATAGATTCCGACGCTTCACTTAGGGTTTACTGTGTCCCTCTGACCTTCTTATTGACGAAGAAACACATAAATTGCATCGGAATTAAATACAAAACGCACAATGCCGACTCAAGTACAAGAAGACTGGCGCTTCTTACTGTCTATGTTTTGAACCATCTCTGTGACACTAGTTATAGTTTCGGATGCTTCCCTTCAGGTTTACTGTATCCCTCAGACCTTCTTATTGACGAAGAGACACAGAAATTGCACCGTAATTATATTCAAAAGACCCAATGCCGACTTAAGTACAAGAAAACTGACTCTTCTTACTGTCTATGTTTAAACCATTCCTGTGACACTAGTTATAGATTCCGATGCTTCACTTCAGGTTTACTGTATCCCTGTGACCTTCTTATTGACGATGAAACACAAAAATTGCATCGGAATTAAATACAAAAGGCACAATGCCAACTTAAGTACAAGAAAACTGACTCTTCTTACTGTCTATGCTTTGAACCATTCCTGTGACACTAGTTATAGATTCCGATGCTTCACTTCAGGTTTACTGTATCCCTCTGACCTTCTTATTGACGATGAAATACGTAAATTGCATCGGAATTAAATACAAAAGGCACAATGCCGACTTAAGTACAAGAAGACTGACCCTTCTTATTGTCTATGTTTTGAACGATTCCTGTGACACTAGTTATAGATTCCGATGCTTCTCTGCAGGTTTACTGTATCCCTCTGACCTTCTTATTAACGATGAAAGACAGAAATTGCATCGGAATTAAATACAAAAGGCACAATGGCGACTTAAGTACAAGAAGACTGGCTCTTCTTACTAACTATGCTATGAACCATATCTGTGACACTAGTTATAGGTTCCGATGCTTCACTTCAGGTTTACTGTATCCATCTGACCTTCTTATTAACGATGAAACACAGAAATCGAATGGGAATTAAATACAAAAGGCACAATGCCGACTTAAGTACAAGATAACAGACTCTTCTTTCTGACTATGTTTCGAACCATTCCTGTGACACTAGTTATAGATTCCGATGCTTCACTTCAGGTTTGCTATATCCCTCGAACCTTCAGGTTTGCTGTATCCCTCGTACCTTGTTATTGACGATCTAACACAGAAAATTCATCGGAATTAAATACAAAAGGCACAATGCCGACTTCAGTAGAAGAACACTGAATATTCTTACTGTCTATGTTTGAACCATTCCTGTGACACTAGTTATAGATTCCGATTTTTCACTTCAGGTTTACTGTATCCCTCTGACCTTCTTATTGACGATGTAACACAGCAATTGCATCGGAATTAAATACAAAAGGCACAAATCCGACTTAAGTACAAAAAGACTGACCCTTCTTACTGTCTATGTTTTGAACCATTCCTGTGACACTAATCATAGATTCCGATGCTTCACTTCAGGTTTACAGTATCCCTCTGACCTTCTTATTAACGATGAAACACAGAAATTGCATCGGAATTAAATACAAAAGGCACAATGCCGACTTAAGTACAAGATAACTGACTCTTCTTACTGACTATGTTTTGAACCATTCCTGTGACACTAGTTATAGATTCCGATGCTTCACTTCAGGTTTGCTGTATCCCTCGGACCTTCAGGTTTGCTGTATCCCTCGGACCTTCTTATTGACGATCAAACACAGAAAATTCATCGGAAATAAATACAAAAGGCACAATGACGACTTCAGTACAGGAACACTGACTATTCTTACTGTCTATGTTTTGAACCATTCCTGTGACACTAGTTATAGATTCCGATGCTTCACTTCAGGTTTACTGTATCCCTCTGACCTTATTATTGACGATGAAACACAAACATTGCATCTTAATTAAATACAAAAGGCACAATGCCGACTTCAGTACAAGAACACTGACTTTTCTTACTGTCTATGGTTTGAACCATTCCTATGACACTAGTTATAGATTCCGATGCTTCACTTCAGGTTTGCTGTATCCCTCGGACCTATAGGTTTGCTGTTTCCCTCGGACTTTCTTATTGACGATCAAATACAGAAAATTCATCGGAATTAAATACAAAGGGCACAATGCCGACTTCAGTACAAGAACACTGACTATTCTTACTGTCTATGATTTGAACCATTCCTGTGACACTAGTTATAGATTCTGATGCTTCACTTCAGGTTTATTGCATCCCTCTGACCTTCGTATTGACGATGAAACACAGAAATTGCATCTGAATTAAATACAAAAGGCACAATTGCGACTTAAGTACAAGAAGACTGACTCCTCTTACTGTCTATGTTTTGAACCATTCCTGTGACACTACTTATAGATTCCGATGCTTCACTTCAGGTTTACTGTATCCCTCTGACGCTCTTATTGATTAAGAAACACAGAAGTTGCATCCGAATTAAGTACAAAAGGCACAATTCCGACCCAAGTACAAGAAGACTGGCTCTTCTTACTGCCTATGTTGTGAACCATTCCTGTGACACTAGTTATAGATTCCGACGCTTCACTTAGGGTTTACTGTGTCCCTCTGACCTTCTTATTGACGAAGAAACACATAAATTGCATCGGAATTAAATACAAAACGCACAATGCCGACTCAAGTACAAGAAGACTGGCGCTTCTTACTGTCTATGCTTTGAACCATCTCTGTGACACTAGTTATAGTTTCGGATGCTTCCCTTCAGGTTTACTGTATCCCTCAGACCTTCTTATTGACGAAGAGACACAGAAATTGCACCGTAATTATATTCAAAAGACCCAATGCCGACTTAAGTACAAGAAAACTGACTCTTCTTACTGTCTATGTTTAAACCATTCCTGTGACACAAGTTATAGATTCCGATGCTTCACTTCAGGTTTACTGTATCCCTGTGACCTTCTTATTGACGATGAAACACAGAAATTGCATCGGAGTTAAATACAAAAGGCACAATGCCGACTTAAGTACAAGAAAACTGGTCTTCTTACTGTCTATGTTTTGAACCATTCCTGTGGCACTAGTTATAGATTCCGATGCTTCACTTCAGGTTTACTGTATCCCTCTGACCTTCTTTTTGACGATGAAACACGTAAATTGCATCGGAATTAAATACAAAAGGCACAATGCCGACTTAAGTACAAGACGACTGACCCTTCTTATTGTCTATGTTTTGAACGATTCCTGTGACACTAGTTATAGATTCTGATGCTTCTCTGCAGGTTTACTGTATCCCTCTGACCTTCTTATTAACGATGAAAGACAGAAATTGCATCGGAATTAAATACAAAAGGCACAATGGCGACTTAAGTACAAGAAGACTGGCTCTTCTTACTAACTATGCTATGAACCATTTCTGTGACACTAGTTATAGGTTCAGATGCTTCACTTCAGGTTTACTGTATCCATCTGACCTTCTTATTAACGATGAAACACAGAAATCGCATCGGAATTAAATACAAAAGGCACAATGCCGACTTAAGTACAAGATAACGGACTCTTCTTACTGACTATGTTTCGAACCATTCCTGTGACACTAGTTATAGATTCCGATGCTTCACTTCAGGTTTGCTATATCCCTCGAACCTTCAGGTTTGCTGTATCCCTCGTACCTTGTTATTGACGATCTAACACAGAAAATTCATCGGAATTATATACAAAAGGCACAATGCCGACTTCAGTAGAAGAACACTGACTATTCTTACTGTCTATGTTTGAACCATTCCTGTGACACTAGTTATAGATTCCGATGCTTCACTTCAGGTTTACTGTATCCCTCTGACCTTCTTATTGACGATGTAACACAGAAATTGCATCGGAATTAAATACAAAAGGCACAATGCCGACTCAAGTACAAGAAGACTGACCCTTCTTACTGTCTATGTTTTAACGATTCCTGTGACACTAGTTATAGATTCCGATGCTTCACTTCAGGTGTACTGTATCCCTCTGACCTTCGTATTGACGATGAAACACAGAAATTGCATCGGAATTAAATACAAAAGGCACAATGCCGACTTAAGTACAAAAAGACTGACTCTTCTTACTGTCTATGTTTTGAACCATTCCAGTGACACTAATCATAGATTCCGATGCTACACTTCAGGTTTACTGTATCCCTCTGACCTTCTTATTAACGATTAAAGACAGAAATTGCATCGGAATTAAATACAAAAGGCACAATGGCGACTTAAGTACAAGAAGACTGACTCTTCTTTCTGTCTATGTTTTGAACCATTCCTGTGACACTAGTTATAGTTTCCGATGCTTCACTTCAGGTTTACTGTATCCAGCTGACCTTATTGAGGATGAAGCACAGAAATTGCATCGGAATTATATACAAAAGGCACAATGCTGACTTAAGTACAAGAAGACTGACTCTTCTTACTGTCTATGGTTTTAACCATTCCTGTGACACTACTTAAAGATTTCGATGCTTCACTTCAGGTTTACTGTATCCCTCTGACCTTCTTATTGACGATGAAACACAGAAATTGCATCTTAATTACATACAAAAGGCTCAATGCCAACTTCAGTGCAAGAACACTAACTAATCTTACTGTCTATGGTTTGAACCATTCCTATGACACTAGTTATAGATTCCGATGCTTCATTTCAGGTTTACTGTAACCCTCTGACTTACTTATTGACGAAGAAACACAGATATTTCATCGGATTATATACAAAAGGAACAATGCCGACTTCGTGACAAGAACATTAACCCATCTCACTGTCTATGGGTTGAACCATTCCTGTGACACTAGTTATAGATTCCGATGCTTCACTTCAGCTTTACTGTATCCCTCTGACCTTCCTATTGACGAAGAAACACAGATATTGCATCGGAATTAAATACAGAAGGCACAATGCCGACTTAAGTACAAGAAGACTGACCCTTCTTACTGTCTATGTTTTGAACCAATCCTGTGACACTAGTTATAGATTCCGATGCTTCACGTCAGGTTTACTGTATCCCTCTGACGTTCTTATTGACGATGAAACACAGAAATTGCATCGGAATTAAATACAAAAGGCACAATGCCGACCCAAGTACAAGAAGACTGTCTCTTCTTACTGTTTATGTTTTGAACCATTCCTATGACACTAGTTATAGAATCTGTTGCTTCATTTCAAGTTTACTGTATCCCTGTGACCTTCTTATTGACGATGAAACACAGAAATTGCATTGGAATTAAATACAAAAGGCACAATGCCGACATAAGTACACGAAAACTGACTCTTCTTACTGTCTATGTTTTGAACCATTCCTATGACACTAGTTAAAGATTCCGATGCTTCACTTCAGGATTACTGTATCACCTTTCACCTTCTTATTGACGATGAAACACAGAAATTGCATCTTAATTAAATACAAAAGGCACAATGCCGACTAAAGTACAAGAACACTGACTCTTCTTACTGTCTATGGTTTCAACCATCCCTGTGACACTAGTTAAAGATTCCGATGCTTCACTTCAGGTTTACTGTATCCCTCTGACCTTCTTGTTGACGATGAAACACAGAAATTGCATCTTAATTAAATACAAAAGTCACAATGCCGACTTCAGTACAAGAACACTAACTCATCTTACTGTCTATGGTTTGAACCATTCCTGTGACGCTAGTTATAGATTCCGATGCTTCACTTCAGGTTTACTGTATCCCTCTGACCTACTTATTGACGATGAAACACGTAAATTGCATCGGAATTAAATACAAAAGGCACAATGCGGACTTAAGCACAGGAAGACTGACTCTTCTTACTGTCTATGTTTTGAACCATTCCTGTGACACTAGTTATAGATTCCGATGCTTCACTTCAAGTTTACTGTATCCCTGTGACGCTCTTATTGATGATGAAACACAGAAGTTGCATCCGAATTAAATACAAAAGGCACAATGCCGACGCAAGTACAAGAAGACTGACCCTTCTTACTGTCTATGTTTTAAACGATTCCTGTGACACTAGTTATAGATTCCGATGCTTCACTTCAGGTTTACTGTATCCCTCTGACCTTCTTATTGACGATGTAACACGGATCGGAATTAAATACAAAAGGCACAATGCCGACTCAAGTTAAAAGAAGACTGTCTAGTCTTACTGTCTACGTTTTGAATCATTCCTGTGACACTAGTTAAAGATTCCGATGCTTCACTTCAGGTTTACTGAATCCCTTTCACCTTTTTATTGACGATGAAACACAGAAATTGCATCTTAATTAAATACAAAAAGCACAATGGCGACTTAAGTACAAGAAGACTGCTTCTTCTTACTGTCTATGTTTTGAACCATTCCTGTGACACTACTTATAGATTCCGATGCTTCACTTCAGGTTTACTGTATCCTCTGACCTTATTATTGACGATGAAACACAAACATTGCATCTTAATTATATACAAAGGGCACAATGCCGACTTCAGTACAAGAACACTGACTCTTCTTACTGTCTGTGTTTTGAGCCATTCCTGTGACACTAGTTATAGATTCCGATGCTTCACTTCAGGTTTACTGCATCCCTCTGACCTTCGTATTGACGATGAAACACAGAAATTGCATCGGAATTAAATACAAAAGGCACAATACCAACTTAAGTACATGAAGACTGAGTCCTCTTACTGTCTATGTTTTGAACCACTCCTGTGACACTACTTATAGATTCCGATGCTTCACTTCAGGTTTACCGTATCCCTCTGACGCTCTTAGTGATGATGAAACTCAGAAGTTGCATCCGAATTAAGTACAAAAGGCACAATTCCGACCCAAGTTCAAGAAGACTGGCGCTTCTTACTGTCTATGTTTTGAACCATTTCTGTGACACTAGTTATAGTTTCGGATGCTTCACTTCAGGTTTACTGTATCCCTGTGACCTTCTTATTGACGATGAAACACAGTAATTGCGTCGGAATTCAATACAAAAGGCACAAAGCCGACTTATGTACAAAATGACTGACTCTTCTATGATTTGAACCATTCCTGTGACACTAGTCATAGATTCTGATGCTTCACTTCGGTTTACTGTATCCCTCTGACCTTCTTATTAACGATGAAACACAGAAATTGCATCGGAATTAAATACAAAAGGCACAATGCCGACTTAAGTACAAGATAACTGACTCTTCTTACTGACTATGTTTTGAACCATTCCTGTGACACTAGTTATAGATTCCGATGCTTCACTTCAGGTTTACTGTATCCCTCTGACCTTCTTATTGACGATGTAACAGAGAAATTGCATCGGAATTAAATACAAAAGGCACAATGCCGTCTCAAGTACAAGAAGAGTGGCTCTTCTTACTGTCTATGTTTTGAACCATTTCTGTGGACACTAGTTATAGATTCCGATGCTTAACTTCAGGTTTACTGTATCCCTCTGACCATCTTATTGACGAAGAAACACAGATATTGCATCGGATTAAATACAAAAGGCACAATGCCGATTTAAGTACAAGGAGACTGACCCTTCTTAAAGTCTATGTCTTGAACCATTCCTGTGACACTAGTTATAGATTCCGATGCTTCACTTCAGGTTTACTGTATCTCTCTGACATTCGTATTGACAATGAAACACAGAAATTGCATCGGAATTAAATACAAAAGGCACAATGCCGACTTAAGTACAAGAAGACTGACCCTTCTTATTGTCTATGTTTTGAACGATTCCTGTGACACTAGTTATAGATTCCGATGCTTCTCTGCAGGTTTACTGTATCCCTCTGACCTTCTTATTAACGATGAAAGACAGAAATTGCATCGGAATTAAATACAAAAGGCACATTGGCGACTTAAGTACAAGAAGACTGGCTCTTCTTACTAACTATGCTATGAACCATTTCTGTGACACTAGTTATAGGTTCCGATGCTTCACTTCAGGTTTACTGTATCCATCTGACCTTCTTATTAACGATGAAACACAGAAATCGAATGGGAATTAAATACAAAAGGCACAATGCCGACTTAAGTACAAGATAACAGACTCTTCTTTCTGACTATGTTTCGAACCATTCCTGTGACACTAGTTATAGATTCCGATGCTTCACTTCAGGTTTGCTATATCCCTCGAACCTTCAGGTTTGCTGTATCCCTCGTACCTTGTTATTGACGATCTAACACAGAAAATTCATCGGAATTAAATACAAAAGGCACAATGCCGACTTCAGTAGAAGAACACTGAATATTCTTACTGTCTATGTTTGAACCATTCCTGTGACACTAGTTATAGATTCCGATGCTTCACTTCAGGTTTACTGTATCCCTCTGACCTTCTCATTGACGATGTAACACAGCAATTGCATCGGAATTAAATACAAAAGGCACAAATCCGACTTAAGTACAAAAAGACTGACTCTTCTTACTGTCTATGTTTTGAACCATTCCTGTGACACTAATCATAGATTCCGATGCTTCACTTCAGGTTTACAGTATCCCTCTGACCTTCTTATTAACGATGAAACACAGAAATTGCATCGGAATTAAATACAAAAGGCACAATGCCGACTTAAGTACAAGATAACTGACTCTTCTTACTGACTATGTTTTGAACCATTCCTGTGACACTAGTTATAGATTCCGATGCTTCACTTCAGGTTTGCTGTATCCCTCGGACCTTCAGGTTTGCTGTATCCCTCGGACCTTCTTATTGACGATCAAACACAGAAAATTCATCGGAAATAAATACAAAAGGCACAATGACGACTTCAGTACAGGAACACTGACTATTCTTACTGTCTATGTTTTGAACCATTCCTGTGACACTAGTTATAGATTCCGATGCTTCACTTCAGGTTTACTGTATCCCTCTGACCTTATTATTGACGATGAAACACAAACATTGCATCTTAATTAAATACAAAAGGCACAATGCCGACTTCAGTACAAGAACACTGACTTTTCTTACTGTCTATGGTTTGAACCATTCCTATGACACTAGTTATAGATTCCGATGCTTCACTTCAGGTTTGCTGTATCCCTCGGACCTATAGGTTTGCTGTTTCCCTCGACTTTCTTATTGACGATCAAATACAGAAAATTCATCGGAATTAAATACAAAGGGCACAATGCCGACTTCAGTACAAGAACACTGACTATTCTTACTGTCTATGATTTGAACCATTCCTGTGACACTAGTTATAGATTCTGATGCTTCACTTCAGGTTTATTGCATCCCTCTGACCTTCGTATTGACGATGAAACACAGAAATTGCATCTGAATTAAATACAAAAGGCACAATTGCGACTTAAGTACAAGAAGACTGACTCCTCTTACTGTCTATGTTTTGAACCATTCCTGTGACACTACTTATAGATTCCGATGCTTCACTTCAGGTTTACTGTATCCCTCTGACGCTCTTATTGATTAAGAAACACAGAAGTTGCATCCGAATTAAGTACAAAAGGCACAATTCCGACCCAAGTACAAGAAGACTGGCTCTTCTTACTGCCTATGTTGTGAACCATTCCTGTGACACTAGTTATAGATTCCGACGCTTCACTTAGGGTTTACTGGGTCCCTCTGACCTTCTTATTGACGAAGAAACACATAAATTGCATCGGAATTAAATACAAAACGCACAATGCCGACTCAAGTACAAGAAGACTGGCGCTTCTTACTGTCTATGCTTTGAACCATCTCTGTGACACTAGTTATAGTTTCGGATGCTTCCCTTCAGGTTTACTGTATCCCTCAGACCTTCTTATTGACGAAGAGACACAGAAATTGCACCGTAATTATATTCAAAAGACCCAATGCCGACTTAAGTACAAGAAAACTGACTCTTCTTACTGTCTATGTTTAAACCATTCCTGTGACACAAGTTATAGATTCCGATGCTTCACTTCAGGTTTACTGTATCCCTGTGACCTTCTTATTGACGATGAAACACAGAAATTGCATCGGAGTTAAATACAAAAGGCACAATGCCGACTTAAGTACAAGAAAACTGGTCTTCTTACTGTCTATGTTTTGAACCATTCCTGTGGCACTAGTTATAGATTCCGATGCTTCACTTCAGGTTTACTGTATCCCTCTGACCTTCTTTTTGACGATGAAACACGTAAATTGCATCGGAATTAAATACAAAAGGCACAATGCCGACTTAAGTACAAGACGACTGACCCTTCTTATTGTCTATGTTTTGAACGATTCCTGTGACACTAGTTATAGATTCTGATGCTTCTCTGCAGGTTTACTGTATCCCTCTGACCTTCTTATTAACGATGAAAGACAGAAATTGCATCGGAATTAAATACAAAAGGCACAATGGCGACTTAAGTACAAGAAGACTGGCTCTTCTTACTAACTATGCTATGAACCATTTCTGTGACACTAGTTATAGGTTCAGATGCTTCACTTCAGGTTTACTGTATCCATCTGACCTTCTTATTAACGATGAAACACAGAAATCGCATCGGAATTAAATACAAAAGGCACAATGCCGACTTAAGTACAAGATAACGGACTCTTCTTACTGACTATGTTTCGAACCATTCCTGTGACACTAGTTATAGATTCCGATGCTTCACTTCAGGTTTGCTATATCCCTCGAACCTTCAGGTTTGCTGTATCCCTCGTACCTTGTTATTGACGATCTAACACAGAAAATTCATCGGAATTAAATACAAAAGGCACAATGCCGACTTCAGTAGAAGAACACTGACTATTCTTACTGTCTATGTTTGAACCATTCCTGTGACACTAGTTATAGATTCCGATGCTTCACTTCAGGTTTACTGTATCCCTCTGACCTTCTTATTGACGATGTAACACAGAAATTGCATCGGAATTAAATACAAAAGGCACAATGCCGACTCAAGTACAAGAAGACTGACCCTTCTTACTGTCTATGTTTTAACGATTCCTGTGACACTAGTTATAGATTCCGATGCTTCACTTCAGGTGTACTGTATCCCTCTGACCTTCGTATTGACGATGAAACACAGAAATTGCATCGGAATTAAATACAAAAGGCACAATGCCGACTTAAGTACAAAAAGACTGACTCTTCTTACTGTCTATGTTTTGAACCATTCCAGTGACACTAATCATAGATTCCGATGCTACACTTCAGGTTTACTGTATCCCTCTGACCTTCTTATTAACGATTAAAGACAGAAATTGCATCGGAATTAAATACAAAAGGCACAATGGCGACTTAAGTACAAGAAGACTGACTCTTCTTTCTGTCTATGTTTTGAACCATTCCTGTGACACTAGTTATAGTTTCCGATGCTTCACTTCAGGTTTACTGTATCCAGCTGACCTTATTGAGGATGAAGCACAGAAATTGCATCGGAATTATATACAAAAGGCACAATGCTGACTTAAGTACAAGAAGACTGACTCTTCTTACTGTCTATGGTTTTAACCATTCCTGTGACACTACTTAAAGATTTCGATGCTTCACTTCAGGTTTACTGTATCCCTCTGACCTTCTTATTGACGATGAAACACAGAAATTGCATCTTAATTACATACAAAAGGCTCAATGCCGACTTCAGTACAAGAACACTAACTAATCTTACTGTCTATGGTTTGAACCATTCCTATGACACTAGTTATAGATTCCGATGCTTCATTTCAGGTTTACTGTAACCCTCTGACTTACTTATTGACGAAGAAACACAGATATTTCATCGGATTATATACAAAAGGAACAATGCCGACTTCGTGACAAGAACATTAACCCATCTCACTGTCTATGGGTTGAACCATTCCTGTGACACTAGTTATAGATTCCGATGCTTCACTTCAGCTTTACTGTATCCCTCTGACCTTCCTATTGACGAAGAAACACAGATATTGCATCGGAATTAAGTACAGAAGGCACAATGCCGACTTAAGTACAAGAAGACTGACCCTTCTTACTGTCTATGTTTTGAACCAATCCTGTGACACTAGTTATAGATTCCGATGCTTCACGTCAGGTTTACTGTAT
Organism: Schistocerca piceifrons; assembly: GCF_021461385.2. Classification (NCBI taxonomy): domain Eukaryota; kingdom Metazoa; phylum Arthropoda; class Insecta; order Orthoptera; family Acrididae; genus Schistocerca; species Schistocerca piceifrons. Next base: position 18,467 of record NW_025727289.1, on the reverse strand, counting down.
CCCTCTGACGTTCTTATTGACGATGAAACACAGAAATTGCATCGGAATTAAATACAAAAGGCACAATGCCGACCCAAGTACAAGAAGACTGTCTCTTCTTACTGTTTATGTTTTGAACCATTCCTATGACACTAGTTATAGAATCTGTTGCTTCATTTCAAGTTTACTGTATCCCTGTGACCTTCTTATTGACGATGAAACACAGAAATTGCATTGGAATTAAATACAAAAGGCACAATGCCGACATAAGTACACGAAAACTGACTCTTCTTACTGTCTATGTTTTGAACCATTCCTATGACACTAGTTAAAGATTCCGATGCTTCACTTCAGGATTACTGTATCACCTTTCACCTTCTTATTGACGATGAAACACAGAAATTGCATCTTAATTAAATACAAAAGGCACAATGCCGACTAAAGTACAAGAACACTGACTCTTCTTACTGTCTATGGTTTCAACCATCCCTGTGACACTAGTTAAAGATTCCGATACTTCACTTCAGGTTTACTGTATCCCTCTGACCTTCTTGTTGACGATGAAACACAGAAATTGCATCTTAATTAAATACAAAAGTCACAATGCCGACTTCAGTACAAGAACACTAACTCATCTTACTGTCTATGGTTTGAACCATTCCTGTGACGCTAGTTATAGATTCCGATGCTTCACTTCAGGTTTACTGTATCCCTCTGACCTACTTATTGACGATGAAACACGTAAATTACATCGGAATTAAATACAAAAGGCACAATGCGGACTTAAGCACAGGAAGACTGACTCTTCTTACTGTCTATGTTTTGAACCATTCCTGTGACACTAGTTATAGATTCCGATGCTTCACTTCAAGTTTACTGTATCCCTGTGACGCTCTTATTGATGATGAAACACAGAAGTTGCATCCGAATTAAATACAAAAGGCACAATGCCGACGCAAGTACAAGAAGACTGGCTCTTCTTAATGTCTATGTTGTGAACCATTCCTGTGACACTAGTTATAGATTCCGATGCTTCACTTCAGGTTTACTGTATCCCTCTGACCTCCTTATTAACGATGAAACACAGAAATTGCATCGGAATTAAATACAAAAGGCACAATGCCGACTTAAGTACAAGATAACTGACTCTTCTTACTGCCTATGATTTGAACCATTCCTGTGACACTAGTTATAGATTCCGATGCTTCACTTCAGGTTTACTGTATCCCTCTGACCTTCTTATTGACGAAGAAACACAGATATTACATCGGATTAAATACAAAAGGCACAATGCCGCCGTGAGTACAAGAAGTCTGACCTTTCTTACTGTCTATGATTTGAACCATTCCTGTGACACTAGTTATAGATTCCGATGCTTCACTTCAGGTTTACTGTATCTCCCTGACCTTCGTATTGACGATGGAACACAGAAATTGCATCGGAATTAAATGCAAAAGGCACAATGCCGACTTAAGTACAAGAAGACTGACCCTTCTTACTGTCTATGTTTTAAACGATTCCTGTGACACTAGTTATAGATTCCGATGCTTCACTTCAGGTTTACTGTATCCCTCTGACCTTCTTATTGACGATGTAACACGGATCGGAATTAAATACAAAAGGCACAATGCCGACTCAAGTAAAAGAAGACTGTCTAGTCTTACTGTCTACGTTTTGAATCATTCCTGTGACACTAGTTAAAGATTCCGATGCTTCACTTCAGGTTTACTGAATCCCTTTCACCTTTTTATTGACGATGAAACACAGAAATTGCATCTTAATTAAATACAAAAAGCACAATGGCGACTTAAGTACAAGAAGACTGCTTCTTCTTACTGTCTATGTTTTGAACCATTCCTGTGACACTACTTATAGATTCCGATGCTTCAATTCAGGTTTACTGTATCCCTCTGACCTTATTATTGACGATGAAACACAAACATTGCATCTTAATTATATACAAAGGGCACAATGCCGACTTCAGTACAAGAACACTGACTCTTCTTACTGTCTGTGTTTTGAGCCATTCCTGTGACACTAGTTATAGATTCCGATGCTTCACTTCAGGTTTACTGCATCCCTCTGACCTTCGTATTGACGATGAAACACAGAAATTGCATCGGAATTAAATACAAAAGGCACAATACCAACTTAAGTACATGAAGACTGAGTCCTCTTACTGTCTATGTTTTGAACCACTCCTGTGACACTACTTATAGATTCCGATGCTTCACTTCAGGTTTACCGTATCCCTCTGACGCTCTTAGTGATGATGAAACTCAGAAGTTGCATCCGAATTAAGTACAAAAGGCACAATTCCGACCCAAGTTCAAGAAGACTGGCGCTTCTTACTGTCTATGTTTTGAACCATTTCTGTGACACTAGTTATAGTTTCGGATGCTTCACTTCAGGTTTACTGTATCCCTGTGACCTTCTTATTGACGATGAAACACAGTAATTGCATCGGAATTCAATACAAAAGGCACAAAGCCGACTTATGTACAAAATGACTGACTCTTCTATGATTTGAACCATTCCTGTGACACTAGTCATAGATTCTGATGCTTCACTTCGGGTTTACTGTATCCCTCTGACCTTCTTATTAACGATGAAACACAGAAATTGCATCGGAATTAAATACAAAAGGCACAATGCCGACTTAAGTACAAGATAACTGACTCTTCTTACTGACTATGTTTTGAACCATTCCTGTGACACTAGTTATAGATTCCGATGCTTCACTTCAGGTTTACTGTATCCCTCTGACCTTCTTATTGACGATGTAACACAGAAATTGCATCGGAATTAAATACAAAAGGCACAATGCCGTCTCAAGTACAAGAAGAGTGGCTCTTCTTACTGTCTATGTTTTGAACCATTTCTGTGACACTAGTTATAGATTCCGATGCTTAACTTCAGGTTTACTGTATCCCTCTGACCATCTTATTGACGAAGAAACACAGATATTGCATCGGATTAAATACAAAAGGCACAATGCCGATTTAAGTACAAGGAGACTGACCCTTCTTAAAGTCTATGTCTTGAACCATTCCTGTGACACTAGTTATAGATTCCGATGCTTCACTTCAGGTTTACTGTATCTCTCTGACATTCGTATTGACAATGAAACACAGAAATTGCATCGGAATTAAATACAAAAAGCACAATGAAGACTTAAGTACAAGAAGACTGACCCTTCTTACTGTCTATGTTTTGAACGATTCCTGTGACACTAGTTATAGATTCCGATGCTTCACATCAGGTTTACTGTTTCCCTCTGACCTTCGTATTGACGATGAAACACAGAAATAGCATCGGAATTAAATACAAAAGGCACAAAGCCGACTCAAGTACAAGAAGACTGGCTCTTCTTACTGTCTATGATTTGAACCATTCCTGTGACACTAGTTATAGATTCCGATGCTTCACTTCAGGTTTACTGTATCCAGCTGACCTTATTGACGATGAAGCACAGAAATTGCATCGGAATTATATACAAAAGGCACAATGCTGACTTAAGTACAAGAAGACTGACTCTTCTTACTGTCTATGTTTTGAACCATTCCGGTGACACTACTTAATGATTTCGATGCTTCACTTCAGGTTTACTGTATCCCTCTGACCTTCTTATTGACGATGAAACACAGGTATTGTATCTTAATTAAATACAAAAGGCACAATGCCGACTTCAGTACAAGAACACTAACTAATCTACGGTCTATGGTTTGAACCATTCCTATGACACTAGTTATAGATTCCGATGCTTCACTTCAGGTTTACTGTATCCCTCTGACTTACTTATTGACGATGAAACACGTAAATTGCATCGGAATCATATACAAGAGGCACAATGCCGACTTAAGCACAAGAAGACTGACGCTTCTTACTGTCTATGTTTTGAACCATTCCTGTGACACTAGTTATAGATTCCGATGCTTCACGTCAGGTTTACTGTATCGCTCTGACTTTCTTATTTACGATGAAACACAGAAATTGCATCGGAATTAAATACAAAAAGCACAATGCCGACTCAAGTACAAGAAGACTGTCTCTTCTTACTGTCTATGTTTTGAACCATTTCTGTGACACTAGTTATAGATTCCGATGCTTCACTTCCGGTTTTCTGTATCCTTCTGACCTTCTTATTGGCGATGTAACACAGAAATTGCATCGGAATTAAATACAAAAGGCACAATGCCGACTTCAGTACAAGAACACTAACCCATCTTACTCTCTATGGTTTGAACCATTCCTGTGACACTAGTTATAGATTCCGATGCTTCACTTCAGGTTTACTGTATCCCTCTGACCTACCTATTGACGATGAGACACGTAAATTGCATCGGAATCATATACAAAGGGCACAATGCCGACATAAGCACAAGAAGACTGACTCTTCTTACTGTCTATGCTTTGAACAAATTCTGTAACACTAGTTATAGATTCCGATGCTTCACTTCAGGTTTACTGTATCCCTCTGACCTTCCTATTGACGAAGAAACACAGATATTGCATCGGAATTAAATACAAAAGGCAAAATGCCGACTCAAGTACAAGAAGACTGGCTCTTCTTACTAAGTATGTTTTGAACCAATTCTGTGACACTAGTTATAGATTCCGATGCTTCACTTCACGTTTACTGTATCCCTCTGACCTTCGTATAGACGATGAAACACAGAAATTGCATCGGAATTAAATACAAAAGGCACAAAGCCGACTTAAGTACAAGAAGACCGACCCTTCTTACTGTCTATGTTTTGAACGATTCCTGTGACACTAGTTATAGATTCGGATGCTTCACTTCAGGTTTACTGTATCCCTCTGACCTTCGTATAGACGATGAAACACAGAAATTGCATCGGAATTAAATACAAAAGGCACAAAGCCGACTTAAGTACAAAAAGACTGACTCTTCTTACTGTCTATGTTTTGAACCATTATTGTGGAACTAGTCATAGATTCCGATGCTTCACTTCAGATTTACTGTATCCCTCTGACCTTCTTATTAACGATGAAACCCAGAAATTGCATCGGAATTAAATACAAAAGGCACAATGCCGACTTAAGTACAAGATAACTGACTCTTCTTACTGACTATGTTTTGAACCATTCCTGTGACACTAGTTATAGATTCCGATGCTTCACTTCAGGTTTGCTGTATCCCTCGGACCTTCAGGTTTGCCGTATCCCTCGGACCTTCTTATTGACGATCAAACACAAAAAATTTATCGGAATTAAATACAAAAGGCACAATGCCGACTTCAGTACAAGAACACTGACTATTCTTACTGTCTATGTCTTGAACCATTCCTGTGACACTAGTTATAGATTCCGATGCTTCACTTCAGGTTTACTGTATCCCTCTGACCTTCTTATTGACGATGTAACACAGAAATTGCATCGGAATTAAATACAAAAGGCACAATGCCGACTCAAGTACAAGAAGAGTGGCTCTTCTTACTGTCTATGTTTTGAACCATTTCTGTGACACTAGTTATAGATTCCGATGCTTAACTTCAGGTTTACTGTATCCCTCTGACCATCTTATTGACGAAGAAACACAGATATTGCATCGGATTAAATACAAAAGGCACAATGCCGATTTAAGTACAAGGAGACTGACCCTTCTTAAAGTCTATGTCTTGAACCATTCCTGTGACACTAGTTATAGATTCCGATGCTTCACTTCAGGTTTACTGTATCTCTCTGACATTCGTATTGACAATGAAACACAGAAATTGCATCGGAATTAAATACAAAAAGCGCAATGAAGACTTAAGTACAAGAAGACTGACCCTTCTTACTGTCTATGTTTTGAACGATTCCTGTGACACTAGTTATAGATTCCGATGCTTCACATCAGGTTTACTGTATCCCTCTGACCTTCGTATTGACGATGAAACACAGAAATAGCATCGGAATTAAATACAAAAGGCACAAAGCCGACTTAAGTACAAAAAGACTGACTCTTCTTACTGTCTATTTTTTGAACCATTTCTGTGACACTAGTTATAGTTTCCGATGCTTCACTTCAGGTTTACTGTATCCCTCTGACCTTTTTATTGACGAAGAAACACAGATATGGCATCGAATTAAATACAAAAAGCACAATGCCGACTTAAGTACAAGAAGACTGTCCCTTCTCACCGTCTATGTTTTGAACCATTCCTGTGACACTAGTTATAGATTCCGATGTTTCACTTCAGGTTTACTGTATCCCTCTGACCTTCGTATTGACGATGAAACACAGAAATTGCATCTTAAATAAATACAAAAATCAAAATGCCGACTTCAGTACATGAACACTGACTCTTCTTACTGTCTATGGTTTGAACCATTCCTGTGACACTAGTAATAGATTCCGATGCTTCACTTCAGGTTTACTGTATCCCTCTGACCTTCATATTGACGATCAAACACAGAAAATTCATCGGAATTAAATACAAAAGGCACAAAGCCGACTCAAGTACAAGAAGACTGACTCTTCCTACTGTCTATGTTTTGAACCATTCCTGTGACACTACTTAAAGATTTCGATGCTTCACTTCAGGTTTACTGTATCCCTCTGACCTTCTTATTGACGATGAAGCACAGGAATTGTATCTTAATTAAATACAAAAGGCACAATGCAGACTTCAGTACAAGAACACTAACTAATCTACGGTCTATGGTTTGAACCATTCCTATGACACTAGTTATAGATTCCGATGCTTCACTTCAGGTTTACTGTATCCCTCTGACTTACTTATTGACGATGAAACACGTAAATTGCATCGGAATCATATACAAGAGGCACAATGCCGACTTAAGCACAAGAAGACTGACTCTTCTTACTGTCTATGTTTTGAACCATTCCTGTGACACTAGTTTTAGATTCCGATGCTTCACGTCAGGTTTACTGTATCGCTCTGACTTTCTTATTTACGATGAAACACAGAAATTGCATCGGAATTAAATACAAAAAGCACAATGCCGACTCAAGTACAAGAAGACTGTCTCTTCTTACTGTCTATGTTTTGAACCATTTCTGTGACACTAGTTATAGATTCCGATGCTTCACTTAAGGATTACTGTATCCCTTTCACCTTCTTATTGACGATGAAACACAGAAATTGCATCGGAATTAAATACAAAAGGCACAATGCCGACTCAAGTACAAGAAGACTCGCTCTTCATACTGTCTATGTTTTGAACCATTTCTGTGACACTAGTTATAGATTCCGATGCTTCACTTCAGGTTTACTGTATCCCTCTGACCTTCTCATTGACGAAGAAACACAGATATTTCATCGGATTAAATACAAAAGGCACAATGCTGACTTCAGTACAAGAAGACTGACCCTTCTTACTGTCTATGTTTTGAACCATTCCTGTGACACTAGTTAAAGATTCCGATGCTTCACTTCAGGATTACTGTATCCCTTTCACCTTCTTATTGACGATGAAACACAGAAATTGCATCTTAATTAAATACAAAAGGCACAATGCCGACTGAAGTACAAGAACACTGACTCTTCTTACTGTCTATGGTTTCAACCATCCCTGTGACACTAGTAATCGATTCCGATGCTTCACTTCAGTTTTACTGTATCCCTCTGACCTTCTTATTGACGATGAAACACAGAAATTGCATCTTAATTAAATACAAAAGCCACAATGCCGACTTCAGTACAAGAACACTAACTCATCTTACTGTCTATGGTTTGAACCATTCCTGTGACGCTAGTTATAAATTCCGATGCTTCACTTCAGGTTTACTGTATCCCTCTGACCTACTTATTGACGATGAAACACGTAAATTGCATCGGAATCAAATACAAAAGGCACAATGCGAACTTAAGCACAAGAAGACTGACTCTTCTTAATGTCTATGTTTTGAACCATTCCTGTGACACTAGTTATAGATTCCGATGCTTCACTTCAAGTTTACTGTATCCCTGTGACGCTCTTATTGATGATGAAACACAGAAGTTGCATCCGAATTAAATACAAAAGGCACAATGCCGACGCAAGTACAAGAAGACTGGCTCTTCTTACTGTCTATGTTGTGAACCATTCCTGTGACACTAGTTATAGATTCCGATGCTTCACTTCAGGTTTACTGTGCCTCTGACCTTCTTTTTGACGAAGAAACTCATAAATTGCATCGGAATTAAATACAAAATGCACAATGCCGACTCAAGTACAAGAAGACTGGCTCTTCTTACTGGCTATGTTTTGAACCATTTCTGTGACACTAGTTATAGATTCCGATGCTTAACTTCAGGTTTACTGTATCCCTCTGACCTTCTTATTGACGATGAAACACGTAAATTGCATCGGAATTAAATACAAAAGGCACAATGCCGACTCAAGTAGAAGAAGACTGGCTCTTCTTACTAACTATGTTTTGAACCATTTCTGTGACACTAGTTATAGATTCCGATGCTTCACTTCAGGTTTACTGTATCCCTCTGAACTTCTTAATGACGAAGAGACACAGATATTGCATCGTAATTAAATACAAAAAGCACAATGCCGACTTAAGTACAAGAAGACTGACCCTTCTTACTGTCTATGTTTTGAACGATTCCTGTGACACTAGTTATAGATTCCGATGCTTCACTTCAGGTTTACTGTATCCCTCTGACCTTCGTATTGACGATGAAACACAGAAATTGCATCGGAATTAAATACAAAAGGCACAAAGCCGACTTATGTACAAAAAGACTGACTCTTCTTACTGTCTATGTTTAGAAACATTCCTGTGACACTAGTCATAGATTCTGATGCTTCACTTCGGGTTTACTGTATCCCTCTGATCTTCTTATTAACGATGAAACACAGAAATTGCATCGGAATTAAATACAAAAGGCACAATGCCGACTTAAAAACAAGATAACTGACTCTTCTTACTGACTATGTTTTGAACCATTCCTGTGACACTAGTTATAGATTCCGATGCTTCTCTTCTGGTTTGCTGTATCCCTCGGACCTTCAGGTTTGCTGTATCCCTCGTACCTTCTTATTGACGATCTAACACAGAAAATTCATCGGAATTAAATACAAAAGGCACAATGCCGACTTCAGTACAAAAAGACTGACTCTTCTTACTGTCTATGTTTTGAACCATTCCTGTGACACTAGTCATAGATTCCGATGCTTCACTTCAGGTTTACTGTATCCCTCTGACCTTCTTATTAACGATGAAACACAGAAATTGCATCGGAATTAAATACAAAAGGCACAATGCCGACTTAAGTACAAGATAAATGACTCTTCTTACTGACTATGCTTTGAACCATTCCTGTGACACTAGTTATAGATTCCGATGCTTCACTTCAGGTTTGCTGTATCCCTCGGACCTTCAGGTTTGCCGTATCCCTCGGACCTTCTTATTGACGATCAAACACAGTAAATTCATCGGAATTAAATACAAAAGGCACAATGCCGACTTCAGTACAAGAACACTGACTATTCTTACTGTCTATGTTTTGAACCATTCCTGTGACACTAGTTATAGATTCCGATGCTTCACTTCAGGTTTACTGTATCCCTCTGACCATCTTATTGACGAAGAAACACAGATATTGCATCGGATTAAATACAAAAGGCACAATGCCGACTTAAGTACAAGGAGACTGACCCTTCTTAAAGTCTATGTCTTGAACCATTCCTGTGACACTAGTTATAGATTCCGATGCTTCACTTCAGGTTTACTGTATCTCTCTGACCTTCGTATTGACAATGAAACACAGAAATTGCATCGGCATTAAATACAAAAGGCACAATGCCGACTTAAGTACAAGAAGACTGACCCTTCTTACTGTCTATGTTTTGAACGATTCCTGTGACACTAGTTATAGATTCCGATGCTTCACATCAGGTTTACTGTATCCCTCTGACCTTCGTATTGACGATGAAACACAGAAATAGCATCGGAATTAAATACAAAAGGCACAAAGCCGACCTAAGTACAAAAAGACTGACTCTTTTTACTGTCTATGTTTTGAACCATTCCTGTGACACTAGTCATAGATTCCGATGCTTCACTTCAGGTTTACTGTATCCCTCCGACCTTCTTATTAACGATGAAACACAGAAATTGCATCGGAATTAAATACAAAAGGCACAATGCCGGCTTAAGTACAAGATAACTGACTCTTCTTACTGACTATGATTTGAACCATTCCTGCGACACTAGTTATAGATTCCGATGCTTCACTTCAGGTTTACTGTATCCCTCTGAGCTTCTTGTTGACGATGAAACACAGAAATTGCATCGGAATAATATACAAATGGCACAATGCCGACTTAAGGACAAGAAGACTGACTATTCTTACTGTCTATGTTTTGAATCATTCCTGTGACACTAGTTATAGATTCCGATGCTTCACTTCAGGTTTACTGTATCCCTTTCACCTTTTTATTGACGAAGAAATACAGAAATTGCATCTTAATTAAATACAAAAAGCACAATGGCGACTTAAGTACAAGAAGACTGCTTCTTCTTACTGTCTATCTTTTGAACCATTCCTGTGACACTACTTATAGATTCCGATGCTTCACTTCAGGTTTACTGTATCCCTCTGACCTTATTATTGACGATGAAACACAAACATTGCATCTTAATTAAATACAAAAGGCACAATGCCGACTTCAGTACAAGAACACTGACTATTCTTACTGTCTATGTTTTGAACCATTCCTGTGACACTAGTTATAGATTCTAATGCTTCACTTCAGCTTTACTGCATCCCTCTGACCTTCGTATTGACGATGAAACACAGAAATTGCATCGGAATTAAATACAAAAGGCACAATGGCGACTTGAGTACAAGAAGACTGACTCCTCATACTGTCTATGTTTTGAACCATTCCTGTGACACTACTTATAGATTCCGATGCTTCACTTCAGGTTTACTGTATCCCTCTGACGCTCTTATTGATTATGAAACACAGAAGTTGCATCCGAATTAAGTACAAAAGGCACAATTCCGACCCAAGTACAAGAGGACTGGCTCTTCTTACTGTCTATGTTGCGAACCATTCCTGTGACACTAGTTATAGATTCCGACGCGTCACTTAGGGTTTACTGTGTCCCTCCGACCTTCTTATTGACGAAGAAACACATAAATTGCATCGGAATTAAATATAAAACGCACAATGCCGACTTAAGTACAAGAAGACTGACCCTTCTTACTGTCTATGTGTTGAACCATTCCTGTGACACTTGTTATGGATTTCGATGCTTCACTTCAGGTTTACTGTATCTCTCTGACCTTCGTATTGACGATGAAACACAGAAATTGCATCGGAATTAAATACAAAAGGCACAATGCCGACTTAAGTACAAGATAACTGACTCTTCTTACTGTCTATGTTTTGAACGATTCCTGTGACACTAGTTATAGATTCCGATGCTTCACATCAGGTTTACTGTATCCCTCTGACCTTCGTATTGACGATGAAACACAGAAATAGCATCGGAATTAAATACATAAGGCACAAAGCCGACTTAAGTACTAAAAGACTGACTCTTCTTACTGTCTATGTTTTGAACCATTCCTGTGACACTAGTCATAGATTCCGATGCTTCACTTCAGGTTTACTGTATCCCTCTGGGCTTCTTATTGACGATGAAACACAGAAATTGCATCGGAATCATATACAAAAGGCACAATGCGACTTAAGGACAAGAAGGCTGACTATTCTTACTGTCTATGTTTTGAATCATTCCTGTGACACTAGTTATAGATTCCGATGCTTCACTTCAGGTTTACTGTATCCCTTCCACCTTTTTATTGACGAAGAAACACAGAAATTGCATCTTAATTAAATACAAAAAGCACAATTGCGACTTAAGTACAAGAAGACTGCTTCTTCTTACTGTCTATGGTTTGAACCATTCCTATGACACTAGTTATAGATTCCGATGCCTCACTTCAGGTTTGCTGTATCCCTCGGACCTATAGGTTTGCTGTTTCCCTCGGACTTTCTTATTGACGATCAAATACAGAAAATTCATCGGAATTAAATACAAAAGGCACAATTGCGACTTAAGTACAAGAAGACTGGCTCTTCTTACTGTCTATGTTGTGAACCATTCCTGTGACACTAGTTATAGATTCCGACGCTTCACTTAGGGTTTACTGTGTCCCTCTGACCTTCTTATTGACGAAGAAACACATAAATTGCATCGGAATTAAATACAAAACGCACAATGCCGACTCAAGTACAAGAAGACTGGCGCTTCTTACTGTCTATGTTTTGAACCATCTCTGTGACACTAGTTATAGTTTCGGATGCTTCCCTTCAGGTTTACTGTATCCCTCTGACCTTCTTATTGACGATGAAACACGTAAATTGCATCGGAATTAAATACAAAAGGCACAATGCCGACTCAAGTTCAAGAAGACTGACCCCTCTTACTGTCTATGTTTTAACGATTCCTGTGACACTAGTTATAGATTCCGATGCTTCACTTCAGGTTTACTGTATCCCTCTGACCTTCGTATTGACGATGAAACACAGAAATTGCATCGGAATTACATACAAAAGGCACAAATCCGACTTAAGTACAAAAAGACTGACTCTTCTTACTGTCTATGTTTTGAACCATTCCTGTGACACTAATCATAGATTACGATGCTTCACTTCAGGTTTACTGTATCCCTCTGACCTTCTTATTGACGATCAAACACAGAAAAGTCATCGGAATTAAATACAAAAGGCACAAAGCCGACTCAAGTACAAGAAGACTGGCTCTTCTTACCGTCTATGATTTGAACCATTCCTGTGACACTAGTTATAGATTCCGATGCTTCACTTCAGGTTTACTGTATCCAGCTGACCTTATTGACGATGAAGCACAGAAATTGCATCGGAATTATATACAAAAGGCACAATGCTGACTTAAGTACAAGAAGACTGACTCTTCTTACTGTCTATGTTTTGAAAAATCCCTGTGACACTAGTTATAAATTCCGTATGCTTCACTTCAGGTTTGCAGTATCCCTGTGAGCTTCTTACTGACGATGAAACACAGAAATTGCATCAGAATTAAATACAAAAGGCACAATGCCGACTTAAGTACAAGAGGACTGACTCTTCTTACTGCCTATGTTTTGAACCATTCCTGTGACACTAGTTATAGATTCCGATGCTTCACTTCAGGGTTTCAGTATCCCTTTCACCTTCTTATTGATGATGAAACACAGAAATTGCATCTTAATGAAATACAAAAGGCACAATGCCGACTTAAGTACAAGAACACTGTCACTTCTTACTGTCTATGGTTTGAACCATTCCTGTGACACTAGTAATAGATTCCGATGCTTCACTTCAGGTTTACTGTATCCCTCTGACCTTCTTATTGACGATCAAACACAGAAAATTCATCGGAATTAAATACAAAAGGCACAATGCCGGCTCAAGTACAAGAAGACTGGCTCTTCTTACTGTCTATGTTTTGAACCATTCCTGTGACGCTAGTTATAGATTCCGATGCTTCACTTCAGGTTTACTGTATCCAGCTGACCTTCTTATTGACGATGAAGCACTGAAATTGCATCGGAATTATATGCAAAAGGCACAATGCCGACTTAAGTACAAGAAGACTGACTCTTCTTACTGTCTATGTTTTGAACCATTCCTGTGACACTAGTTAAAGGTTTCCATGCATCACTTCAGGTTTACAGTATCCCTCTGACCTTCTTATTGACGATGAAACACAGAAATTGCATCTTAATTAAATACAAAAGGCACAATGCCGACTTCGTGACAAGAACATTAACCCATCTTACTGTCTATGGTTAGAACCATTCCTGTGACACTAGTTATAGATTCCGATGCTTCACTTCAGGTTTACTGTATCCCTCTGACCTTCCTATTGACCAAAAAACACAGATATTGTATCGGAATTAAATACAGAAGGCACAATGCCGACTTAAGTACATGAAGACTGACCCTTCTTACTGTCTATGTTTTGAACCAATCCTGTGACACTAGTTATAAATTCCGATGCTTCACTTCAGGTTTACTGTATCCCTCTGACCTTCTTATTGACGATGAAACACAGAAATTGCATCGGAATTAAATACAAAAGGCACAATGCCGACCTAAGTACAAGAAAACTGACTCTTCTTACTGTTTATGTTTTGAACCATTCCTGTGACACTAGTTATAGATTCCGTTGCTTCATTTCGGGTTTTTTGTATCCCTGTGACCTTCTTATTGACGATGAAACGCAGAAATTGCATCGGAATTAAATACAAAAGGCACAATGCCGACTTACGTACAAGAAAACTGACTCTTCTTACTGTCCATGATTCGAACCATTGCTGTTACACTAGTTATAGATTCCGAAGCTTCACTTCAGGTTTACTGTATCCCTCTGACCTACTTATTGACGATGAAACACGTAAATAGCATTGGAATTAAATACAAAAGGCACAATGCCAACTTAAGCACAAGAAGAGTGACTCTTCTTACTTTCTATGTTTTGAACCATTCCTGTGACACTAGTTATAGATTCCGATGCTTCACGTCAGGTTTACTGTATCCCTCTGACGTTCTTATTGACGATGAAACACAGAAATTGCATCGGAATTAAATACAAAACTCACAATGAAGACCCAAGTACAAGAAGACTGTCTCTTCTTACTGTCTATGTTTTGAACCATTCTGTGACACTAGTTATAGATTCCGATGCTTCACTTGAGGTTTACTGTATCCCTCTGACGTTCTTATTGACGATGAAACACAGAAATTGCATTGGAATTAAATACAAAATGCACAATGCCGACAGAAGTACAAGAAAACCGACTCTTCTTACTGTCTATGTTTTGAACCATTCCTGTGACACTAGTTAAAGATTCCGATGCTTCACTTCAGGATTACTGTATCCCTTTCACCTTCTTATTGACGATGAAACACAGAAATTGCATCTTAATTAAATACAAAACTCACAATGCCGACTAAAGTACAAGAACACTGACTCTTCTTACTGTCTATGGTTTCAACAATCCCTGTGACACTAGTAATCGATTCCGATGCTTCACTTCAGGTTTACTGTATCCCTCTGACCTTCTTATTGACGATGAAACACAGAAATTGCATCTTAATTAAATACAAAAGCCACAATGCCGACTTCAGTACAAGAACACTAACTCATCTTACTGTCTATGGTTTGAACCATTCCTGTGACGCTAGTTATAAATTCCGATGCTTCACTTCAGGTTTACTGTATCCCTCTGACCTACTTATTGACGATGAAACACGTAAATTGCATCGGAATCAAATACAAAAGGCACAATGCGAACTTAAGCACAAGAAGACTGACTCTTCTTAATGTCTATGTTTTGAACCATTCCTGTGACACTAGTTATAGATTCCGATGCTTCACTTCAAGTTTACTGTATCCCTGTGACGCTCTTATTGATGATGAAACACAGAAGTTGCATCCGAATTAAATACAAAAGGCACAATGCCGACGCAAGTACAAGAAGACTGGCTCTTCTTACTGTCTATGTTGTGAACCATTCCTGTGACACTAGTTATAGATTCCGATGCTTGACTTCAGGTTTACTGTGCCTCTGACCTTCTTTTTGACGAAGAAACTCATAAATTGCATCGGAATTAAATACAAAATGCACAATGCCGACTCAAGTACAAGAAGACTGGCTCTTCTTACTGGCTATGTTTTGAACCATTTCTGTGACACTAGTTATAGATTCCGATGCTTAACTTCAGGTTTACTGTATCCCTCTGACCTTCTTATTGACGATGAAACACGTAAATTGCATCGGAATTAAATACAAAAGGCACAATGCCGACTCAAGTAGAAGAAGACTGGCTCTTCTTACTAACTATGTTTTGAACCATTTCTGTGACACTAGTTATAGATTCCGATGCTTCACTTCAGGTTTACTGTATCCTTCTGACCTTCTTAATGACGAAGAGACACAGATATTGCATCGTAATTAAATACAAAAAGCACAATGCCGACTTAAGTACAAGAAGACTGACCCTTCTTACTGTCTATGTTTTGAACGATTCCTGTGACACTAGTTATAGATTCCGATGCTTCACTTCAGGTTTACTGTATCCCTCTGACCTTCGTATTGACGATGAAACACAGAAATTGCATCGGAATTAAATACAAAAGGCACAAAGCCGACTTATGTACAAAAAGACTGACTCTTCTTACTGTCTATGTTTAGAAACATTCCTGTGACACTAGTCATAGATTCTGATGCTTCACTTCGGGTTTACTGTATCCCTCTGATCTTCTTATTAACGATGAAACACAGAAATTGCATCGGAATTAAATACAAAAGGCACAATGCCGACTTAAAAACAAGATAACTGACTCTTCTTACTGACTATGTTTTGAACCATTCCTGTGACACTAGTTATAGATTCCGATGCTTCTCTTCTGGTTTGCTGTATCCCTCGGACCTTCAGGTTTGCTGTATCCCTCGTACCTTCTTATTGACGATCTAACACAGAAAATTCATCGGAATTAAATACAAAAGGCACAATGCCGACTTCAGTACAAAAAGACTGACTCTTCTTACTGTCTATGTTTTGAACCATTCCTGTGACACTAGTCATAGATTCCGATGCTTCACTTCAGGTTTACTGTATCCCTCTGACCTTCTTATTAACGATGAAACACAGAAATTGCATCGGAATTAAATACAAAAGGCACAATGCCGACTTAAGTACAAGATAAATGACTCTTCTTACTGACTATGTTTTGAACCATTCCTGTGACACTAGTTATAGATTCCGATGCTTCACTTGAGGTTTGCTGTATCCCTCGGACCTTCAGCTTTGCCGTATCCCTCGGACCTTCTTATTGACGATCAAACACAGTAAATTCATCGGAATTAAATACAAAAGGCACAATGCCGACTTCAGTACAAGAACACTGACTATTCTTACTGTCTATGTTTTGAACCATTCCTGTGACACTAGTTATAGATTCCGATGCTTCACTTCAGGTTTACTGTATCCCTCTGACCATCTTATTGACGAAGAAACACAGATATTGCATCGGATTAAATACAAAAGGCACAATGCCGACTTAAGTACAAGGAGACTGACCCTTCTTAAAGTCTATGTCTTGAACCATTCCTGTGACACTAGTTATAGATTCCGATGCTTCACTTCAGGTTTACTGTATCTCTCTGACCTTCGTATTGACAATGAAACACAGAAATTGCATCGGCATTAAATACAAAAGGCACAATGCCGACTTAAGTACAAGAAGACTGACCCTTCTTACTGTCTATGTTTTGAACGATTCCTGTGACACTAGTTATAGATTCCGATGCTTCACATCAGGTTTACTGTATCCCTCTGACCTTCGTATTGACGATGAAATACAGAAATAGCATCGGAATTAAATACAAAAGGCACAAAGCCGACTTAAGTACAAAAATACTGACTCTTCTTACTGTCTATGTTTTGAACCATTCCTGTGACACTAGTCATAGATTCCGATGCTTCACTTCAGGTTTACTGTATCCCTCCGACCTTCTTATTAACGATGAAACACAGAAATTGCATCGGAATTAAATACAAAAGGCACAATGCCGGCTTAAGTACAAGATAACTGACTCTTCTTACTGACTATGATTTGAACCATTCCTGCGACACTAGTTATAGATTCCGATGCTTCACTTCAGGTTTACTGTATCCCTCTGAGCTCCTTGTTGACGATGAAACACAGAAATTGCATCGGAATAATATACAAATGGCACAATGCCGACTTAAGGACAAGAAGACTGACTATTCTTACGGTCTATGTTTTGAATCATTCCTGTGACACTAGTTATAGATTCCGATGCTTCACTTCAGGTTTACTGTATCCCTTTCACCTTTTTATTGACGAAGAAACACAGAAATTGCATCTTAATTAAATACAAAAAGCACAATGGCGACTTAAGTACAAGAAGACTGCTTCTTCTTACTGTCTATCTTTTGAACCATTCCTGTGACACTACTTATAGATTCCGATGCTTCACTTCAGGTTTACTGTATCCCTCTGACCTTATTATTGACGATGAAACACAAACATTGCATCTTAATTGAATACAAAAGGCACAATGCCGACTTCAGTACAAGAACACTGACTATTCTTACTGTCTATGTTTTGAACCATTCCTGTGACACTAGTTATCGATTCTAATGCTTCACTTCAGCTTTACTGCATCCCTCTGACCTTCGTATTGACGATGAAACACAGAAATTGCATCGGAATTAAATACAAAAGGCACAATGGCGACTTGAGTACAAGAAGACTGACTCCTCATACTGTCTATGTTTTGAACCATTCCTGTGACACTACTTATAGATTCTGATGCTTCACTTCAGGTTTACTGTATCCCTCTGACGCTCTTATTGATTATGAAACACAGAAGTTGCATCCGAATTAAGTACAAAAGGCACAATTCCGACCCAAGTACAAGAAGACTGGCTCTTCTTACTGTCTATGTTGC